>NW_024716703.1:17512896-17568996 GCF_018991925.1 Homarus americanus | reverse complement strand
ACTACAACACACACACACACATCACCTACAACACACACACACATCCCTACAACACACACACACCACCTACCACAACACACACACACACATCACCTACCACAACACACACACATCACCTACCACAACACACACACACATCACCTACCACAACACACACATCACCTACACAACACACACACACATCACCTACAACACACACACATCCACCTACCACAACACACACACATCACCTACCACAACACACACACACACACACCACCTACCACAACACACACACACACCACCTACCACAACACACACACATCACCTACACAACACACACACACATCACCTACAACACACACACATCACCTACCTAACACACACACACACACCACCTACCACAACACACACACACACACCTACCCACAACACACACATCACCTACAACACACACACACACACACACATCACCTACACACACACACACTCACCTACCACAACACACACACACACATCACCACAACACACACACACATCATCTACCACACACACACACACACCACCTACCACAACACACACACACACCACCTACCACAACACACACACCTGCAACAACACACACATCACCCACCACAACACACATCACCTACCACCACACATCACCACAACACACACACACACATCACACCTACCACAACACACACACATCACCTACCACAACACACACACACATCACCTACCACAACACACACATCACCTACCACAACACACACACACATCACCCACCACAACACACACACCTGCAACAACACACACACACACATCACCTACAACACACACATCACCTACAACACACACACACACATCACCTACCACACACACACACACACATCACCTACCACAACACACACATCACCTACCACAACACACACACATCACCTACCACAAACACACACACACATCACCTACCACAACACACACACACCTGCAACAACACACACACACACATCATCTACCACAACACACATCACCTACCACAACACACACACACACACACACCACCTACCACAACACACACCTGCCACAACACACACACACATCACCTACCACAACACACACACACCACCGACAACACACACACACACCTACGACAACACAAACACACCTACGACAACACACATCACCTACCACAACACATCACCTACCACAACACACACACCACCTACCACAACACACACATCACCTACCACAACACACACATCACCTACCACAACACACACACACACCACCTACCACAACACACACACACATCACCTACCACAACACACACACACATCACCTACCACAACACACACACACACACATCACCTACAACACACACACACATCACCTACCACAACACACATCACCAACCACAACACACACACACATCACCTACCACAACACACACACATTATCTACCACAACTCACACGCATCACCTACATCACCACAGATAATAAATTCAGACAGAAAATTTCTTCCTGTAAGTCTGCCGTGAGATCACTAGAGCGTATCGATCACCTTTTAGGAATACAACTGACAGTTCCCTCCCCCACCCTACCCCTCCCACCCTACCCTCCCACCCACCCCCTCCCACCCACCCTCCCCACCCCACCCCCACCCACTCCACCTTCCCACCCTACCGTACCCCACCCCACTTTTGTTTTATTAGTTCAGAAACATTATTATAGGTATCCATTCTGCTACAGATTCTAAAAACTAATACGTGTAAACTTTTCAGTGTGTGTGGTGGATAATAAATGGATCCTGTTATTCAGATTAGTTGTTTATGATGAATTTGTGATATAGTAATATTAGAGGATAAGAGTAAGTTAAAGTACAGAACGGACATACATACATACATACATACATACATACATACATACATACATACATACATATATACATACATACATACATACATACGACTCACATGCATTACACACACATTACATTACATACACAAAAACGTCCAATGGGGCTGATGCTTATATATATTTAGTGACGTCAGCGAATGTGAAAATGATGTTTGGAAGAAAAAATCTCAAACCTACCACAACGCGCACATCACCTACCACAACACACATCACCTACCACAACACATCACCTACCACAACACACACACACATCTACCACAACACACACATCACCTACCACAACACACATCACCTACCACAACACACATCACCTACCACAACACACACATCACCTACCACAACACACACATCACCTACAACACACATCACCTACAACACACATCACCTACCACACACATCACCTACCACAACACACACACATCACCTACCACAACACACACATCACTACCACAACACACACACATCACCTACCACAACACATCACCTACCACAACACACACATCACCTACCACAACACACATCACCTACCACAACACACATCACCTACCACAACACACATCACCTACCACAACACACACATCCTACCACAACACACATCACCTACCACAACACACACATCACCTACAACACACACATCACCTACCACAACACACACACACATCACCTACCACAACACACACACACATCACCTACCACAACACACACACACACATCACCTACCATAACACACACACATCACCTACCACAACACACTCACCTACAACACACACACATCACCTACCACAACACACACACACATCACCTACCACAACACACATCACCTACCACAACACACACATCACCTACCACAACACACACACATCACCTACCACAACCACACACACACACATCACCTACCCACCAACACACATCACCTACAACACACACACATCACCTACCACACACACACACATCACCTACCACAACACACATCACCTGCCTCCCACCACATCACCTGCCACACACACATCACCTACACTCACCTGCCACACACATCACCTCCACAACCATCTCTCATCATCACCTACAACACACATTATCTACCACAACTCACACGCACATCACCTACCACAACGCACACATCACCTACCACAACACACACACACATTATCTACCACAACTCACACGCACATCACCTACCACAACGCACACATCACCTACCACAACACACACACACATTATCTACCACAACTCACACGCACATCACCTACCACATCACCACAGATAATAAATTCAGACAGAAAATTTCTTCCTGTAAGTCTGCCGTGAGATCACTAGAGCGTATCGATCACCTTTTAGGGAATACAACTGACAGTTCCCTCCCCTCCCCACCCCCCCCTTCCCACCCTACCGTACCCCACCCCACTTTTGTTTTTATTAGTTCAGAAACATTATTATAGGTATCCATTCTGCTACAGATTCTAAAAAATAATACGTGTAAACTTTTCAGTGTGTGTAGTGGATAATACTAAATGGATCCTGTTATTCAGATTAGTTGTTTATGATGAATTTGTGATATAGTAATATTAGAGGATAAGAGTAAGTTAAAGTACAAGAACGGACATACATACATACATACATACATACATACATACATACATACATATATACATACATACATACATACATACGACTCACATGCATTACACACACACACATTACATTACATACACAAAAAACGTCCAATGGGGCTGATGCTTATATATATTTAGTGACGTCAGCGAATGTGAAAATGATGTTTGGAAAGAAAAAAAAATCTCAAACCTACCACAACGCGCACATCACCTACCACAACACACATCACCTACCACAACACATATCACCTACCACAACACACACACACATCACCTACCACAACACACACATCACCTACCACAACACACATCACCTACCACAACACACATCACCTACCACAACACACATCACCTACCACAACACACACATCACCTACTACAACACACATCACCTCTACAACACACACACACATCACCTACTACAACACACACATCACCTCTCCACAACACACACACACACACATCACCTACCACAAGCCACACCTTTACCTCACCACAACACACATCTTCTCTTACAACACATCCCACCTCACCCCACAACACACACATCACCTACAACACACACATCACCTCTTTACAACACACATCACCTCTGCTTACACATCACCTCTACAACCCACACACATCACCTCACCACAGCACACATCACCTCTCCTGTACACACACCCATCCACCTCTACACAACCCCATCCACCTACAACACACACACACACATCACCCTACCACCTTGCACACACACATCACCTCTCCCCAGCACACATCACCTCTACAACACACACACACACATCACCCTCACCACCAACACACACCTATCCACCTCTACTATTTTGCACATCACCTACTGCCTGTACACATCACCTCCCTGTACACACACACATCACCTCACCTGGCACACACCATCACCTGCCCAGCACACATCCTCACCACACTTTTACACACACACATCACCCCTACCACAACACACCATCCACCTACCACAGCACACACACACGTCACCTGCCACCAGCACACACACACATCCTACTACACATCACCTCTACAACACACACATCACCCTCACCACAACCCCTCACCTACAACACACACACACATCACCTACCCACAACACACACACACATCACCTACCACAACACACACACATCACCTCTACAACCCCACACACATCACCTACCACAACCTTTTGCATCCCCTCTGCAACACACACATCACCTCTTACAACACACACACACACACATCACCTACCACAACACACACATATCTACCACAACTCACACGCACATCACCTACCACAACGCACACATCTACCACAACTCACACGCACATCACCTACCACAACGCACACATCACCTACCACAACACACACACACATTATCTACCACAACTCACACGCACATCACCTACCACAACGCACACATCACCTACCACAACACACACACACATTATCTACCACAACTCACACGCACATCACCTACCACATCACCACAGATAATAAATTCAGACAGAAAATTTCTTCCTGTAAGTCTGCCGTGAGATCACTAGAGCGTATCGATCACCTTTTAGGGAATACAACTGACAGTTCCCTCCCCTCACCCATCCCCTCCCCACCCCACCCCACCCCTTCCCACCCTACCGTACCCCACCCCACTTTTGTTTTTATTAATTCAGAAACATTATTATAGGTATCCATTCTGCTACAGATTCTAAAAAATAATACGTGTAAACTTTTCAGTGTGTGTGGTGGATAATACTAAATGGATCCTGTTATTCAGATCAGTTGTTTATGATGAATTTGTGATATAGTAATATTAGAGGATAAGAGTAAGTTAAAGTACAAGAACGGACATACATACATACATACATACATACATACATACATACATACATACATACGACTCACATGCATTACACACACACACATTACATTACATACACAAAAAACGTCCAATGGGGCTGATGCTTATATATATTTAGTGACGTCAGCGAATGTGAAAATGATGTTTGGAAAGAAAAAAAAATCTCAAACATACGCTATCTTTTTTGTATGCACCTGGACGGACAGGTGAGAAAAGATAAGAAAATATTATATCAACAGAAACCTCAACGTAATTACACCATCAACTTCAATACATCAAGAACTCAGAGGCATGAAGCAGGTGAAGAACTGAGAATTTTCGTCTCGGCCTGAGGTGCATGATAGGTGTACTTGTGCAAATAATATCATCGAATAACGAAAATATTTTGCCAGGATACGAATGGAGGCTAGCAGGTTTTTACCATGGCGTCACCGACGTTGTGAGGCGCCTATCCTGACATCCGTGGAAAAAAAATTATAATTCCACTCAGAAACAGCAGGAGTTGTCAGGCTCCTGGTTACGGCGGGTCTTTTGGTACCTGAGCCGTGCCGTGTCTCAGGTGTTTGGAGATCATAAGACAGACTGTTGTTGTTCAGGTAGCTACCACAAGGTAAACGAGACAGGAGTAGTTAATCAGGTATCCACCACAGCCTACACAAGACAGGTGTTGCTCAGGTACCCACCACAGCTTACATAAGACACAGGTGTTGCTCAGGTACCCACCACAGCCTACACAAGACAGGTGTTGCTCAGGTACCCACCACAGCCTACATAAGACACAGGTGTTGCTCAGGTACCCACCACAGCCTACACAAGACAGGTGTTGCTCAGGTACCCACCACAGCCTACACAAGACACAGGTGTTGCTCAGGTACCCACCACAGCCTACACAAGACACAGGTGTTGCTCAGGTACCCATCACAGCCTACACAAGACACAGGTGTTGCTCAGGTACCCACCACAGCCTACACAGGATACAGGCGTTGCTCAGGTAACTATCATGACTTATGTGTGTAAAGATAGCGCTATGCAGAGCAAAGTCATACAATCAGGCTGACGTCCTTAAATTATTATGTCGTCTTCTGGAATTGGTATTTAAGTTATTATATAAAGTAATATTTCTGAAAACTATTTGAGTGGGAAAAAAGCTCTCTCTCTCTCTCTCTCATTATTCCTCAGTGATTCAGTCGGGCGCGCCTCACCAACGAATTTACGAGATCAGTGGCGATCAGTGGGCGGTGGCGAGGAGTGGGCGGTGAGTAGGAGGTGGCGAGGTATGGTGGCAGTGGCGAGGAGTGGGATGTGGCGAGTTATGGTGGCAGTGGTGCGGTGTGGGAGGTGGTAAGTTATGGTGGCAGTAGCGAGGAGTAGGTGGCGGCGAATTATGGTGGCATTATTGCGGTGTGGGAGGTGGCGAGTTATGGTGGCAGTGGCGAAGAGTGGAAGGTGGCGAGGAGTGGGAAGTGGCGAGGAGTGGGAGGTGGCGAGGAGTGGAGGTGGTGGTGTGGGAGTTGGAGGAGAGGGCGGTGGCGAGGAGTGGGAGGTGGCGAGGAGTGGAGGTGGTGGCGAGAGGGAAGTGGCGAGGAGTGGGAGGTGGCGAGGAGAGGGAGGTGGCGAGGAGTGGGAGGTGGCGAGGAGTGGGAGGTGGCGAGAAGTGGGAGGTAGCTATGGTGGCAATAAAGAGGGAATTAATGGTAAAAATAAGAGGAGATCAGAGTAAAGGAGATTAGAGCACAGGAGATCAGAACATAGATCAGAGTACGGAAGATTAGGGTAGTGGAGATGAGAGAGGAGATCAGGATAAAGGAGAACAGAGTAGTGAAGATCAAATCAGAGGAGCCCAGTGGAGATCAGTGTAAGCTATGCTCTGTAATGGCTCGTGGTTTGAACCTTTACATTCTATATCAACTTTTTATTTGGTTATTTATTTTTTCCCCGGTGTGTGCTTAACGAGGTACTCCATCACAGGACGAGCACAAGGCGACACCCGACACCTTCACCAAGAATTGAACAGTTGTAATTGTATACGTTTGTGTTCAGTATAATATGATCGTCTATGTAAATCTTGTTAAGTCCATAATGCATTTTTCTCAACTTAATCCCGATGTACTGTACTAAGACGTTACATAGTTGGTTATTTTCACTAGGCAATGAAATATTTTGATTAAATTTATGAATGAGAGAAAATAAATTATATGTGATGTTGATAAGAAAATAAATTTCATTACCTCACACATCTCGTACCTATAAACTTGACCCAATTAAATCAATCGATATATTATTAGTATTATTATTATTTTATCTCCCTGGATTTAAAGATCAACCTCTACGTCATCTCCTACAACTCTTGAGACAACCTTAGTGGGATTTAACGATATATATGTGCGTGAATAAAAACCCCTGAGGCCACATAAGTCATACAGTATGCAGGCAGCCTCGTGGAAATGGAAAAACAATGAGATCTACTCGTGTTTCTATTTCCCAGTTGTTACCAGGACATATTACTCACACATTATCCTCTCACATTGTCACTCTGATGAAGACACATAATTTATCCGCTCATTTAAGACACGGTTAAGATATATTAGTTTAAAAGCTTAACTAATTTGCTTTTGTTTTTATTTGAACTCAATTATCGGGTGATTTACAACTCAGGAAACTTGACACCGGCATGATGAAATCTCAACACAGGTGCGTCTCACTAACACCAATGTCAAGGAATTATATCATAAAGCTCTATATATCTTCATACGTATCATATTATAGGTGTGCCGCCCCCCCCTCCCCCCCAGTCAACTACCTGTGCATCCTATAGATACATTGTCCACACCGCGTCTATAACAGTCCTTTAGAACGGCTTAAGTCCTCACCCCTATACAGTTTGGTCTGTGTATCAGTCCGTGTCAATTCATGAATACATTCTCTTGTTTTATTTGCAACTGTTTTATAGTGACTCTTCCTCTACCATCCACCTTCCTCACTATCATTTATAACCCACTCTAATCTGCAATACATACTCGTATAAATAAATAGATATATATAAAGGTAGCACTCACCTGGCCTCTATTATCTTACGCCACACACACACACACACACACACACACACACACACACACACACACACACACACACACACGTCTTCTACTGCAATATCTCTATAATCCTAGTACTTCCTTGTGCCTCCCCCTCCCACCCCCCACCCTCGGCTGGACATGGAACACAGTATTGGTCCTTATATTACTGTCTTTAAAGCACCACCAGCTTTTTCACATCTCAGAGATATCTCATATTTTATTTTACCCTCTTTCTTCTCACTAAAAGTATACGTGTTCTCTCTCTCTCTCTCTCTCTCTCTCTCTCTCTCTCTCTCTCTCTCTCTCTCTCTGTGTCCAGTCATATACCATTATCTGTTCCACCACCTTTCTCCCGCCCGGTAATAGTGTGAGGAGGGGAGCGGTGTGGCCAGCTGCCCCACGCCTCCTCTACCCACCTACTAAGGCCAACAGCTTTGGTTTTTGTTCCCTGCAAGATGACTTCCACGTGTTGTAGCCCAGAGCCAGCACTGTGGCATTACGTTTCAAGGGTAAATGCTTGAAAGACATTCTATCACTCGTTGTAGATGTAGGTCGAACTGGAAGGGGTGTTTGTTGCCGAGAGTTATTTGTGTACATGGTAAGAATGTGTTGCCAAGTGTACGATAGATTCTGTTCTTCTCTTTACATATTATACAAACGAAAGATTACGTGAAGATTATATACCGCAGTTTATTTCACCTGATTATGAAAACACCTTAACGCTAAACTAACCTAAACCTCCCAGGTCGCGATAAGGTGTTTAATCATCAGGTGAAATAAACTCTGGTGCCTAATTATCACTTGATCCTAAACAAATTCCACAGTGTCTAACAACCACCAAATAAGTTGTCTGGCATCTGTGGTTTCACTAACAAGGAAGCTATAATTAACTAGCACCAGTAAATAGACAAACTACAGAATAAAAAGTTGTTTTATCAAGATCTACAGTCTTTAAATATATTACAAGTTTAATCTTCTAACAATACTAAATATTCTCGTCGCTTTGCCTGAATATCAACCTAGTGGACGTGGCTAAAATAATCTTCAGCATGTAAATGTTAGATTAAAGCTAAGTGTTGTACGATACTCCCTGTCAGAGGAGGGAAGAAGGATCACCTGAAGTTTCCTCACCCCTCCAGCTTACCTCACCTTAACGCACACATAGGTAAATATAGACCAACATTTCCATGACTATTGGTAATAATGGCTGAGTTAAGAAGTTTTAAGTAACTTTTGGGAGTGTCCAGATTACCCCAATCAAAGCCGCTACTTTAAGCACCCTCCCGTCGACTAGGAGCGTCCAAGTCTCATGTAGATATTTCCATTTCTTGCCTTTATGACGACAAACGACTGAGAGCAGCAACAAACCTGACACCAGCGGGGCACAGTGAGTGTGAGTACCCTGAAGACATGGACATTACAAGTGCTGTTATAGGCAGCATACAAGTGCTGTTATAGGCAGTATACAAGTGCTGTTATAGGCAGTACACAAGTGCTGTTATATGCAGTATACAAGTGCTGTTATAGGTAGTATACAAACTGTTATGGCAAGCACCGTAATGGAGACCCAACAATAACAATAAAATAAATTCTTTCACTGGTTAATTTTGCATTGTTTTATTTTCTTTCACAAAACAGCTTTTGTTCCCACTAGAGTTAACAGCGTCACTGATGTCGAGGAAGGGGTAAATATCCCTTGTAACCCCCTCCCTCCCACCAACCCTGTAACCCCCTCCCTCCCACCAACCCTGTAACCCCCACCCTCCCACCAACCCCTGTAACCCCCTCCCTCCCACCAACCCTGTAACCCCCTCCCTCCCACCAGCCCTGTAACCCCTCCCTCCCACCAGCCTGTAACCCCTCCCTCCCACCAACCCCTGGCCCCCCCTCCCACCAACCCTGTAACCCCTCCCTCCCACCAGCCCTGCCAGCCCCTCCCTCCCCACCCCCCTGTAACCCCTCCCTCCCACCAGCCCTGTAACCCCTCCCTCCCACCAACCCTGTAACCCCCTCCCTCCCACCAACCCTGGACCCACCGTATCAGACTATCCTATAATAACACACATAAAATCCTTCAATACGAAATTTCAATAAAACAATTTATTTATTTTTTTTTTGCTAACCAACAATTTTTTTTGTATATTTATAAAACAATATGATTAAGATACACATTAACCCACGATCCTTAGGTATTTATTGTGTAAAAGGTTGAAAAGATTCATTTAATCGACTCAATAAAGCAAATGGCGTCTAATAATGGATGAAGACTTTACCATAAATTAATCTCCCTCACTGCCACTTACGGTTCATTGATTAATATAAGACCTGGGTTGTGTAGAAGAGCCCGGAGCACTGGCGACCTACACACTCAACCTTGTTATTAAACTACATTAGATTATCTATGACACGATGATTGATTTATTCGTCTCTGTGTAGTTCAGTAGAGCGTTAACAGCTTAATTTGGGCATCTTGTGTGTGTGTGTGTGTGTGTGTGTGTGAGTGTGTGTGTGTGTGTGTGTGTGTGTGTGTGTGTGTGTGTGTGTGTATTGTGTGTGTATGTGGTGTGTGTGTGTGTGTGTGTGTGTGTGTGTGTGTGTGTGTGTGTGTGTGTGTGTGTGTGTGTGTGTGTGTGTGTGTGTGTGTGTGTGTGGTGTGTGATGAGTGTGTGTGTGTATGTGTGTGTGTGTGTGTATGTGTGTGTGTGTGTGTGTGTGTGTGTGTGTGTGTGTGTGTGTGTGTGTGTGTGTGTGTGTGTGTATGAGTGTGTGTGTGTATGAGTGTGTGTGTGTGTGTGTGTGTGTGTGTGTGTGTGATAATTATATTTCCTATTTCTCTTCTCTATTATGTATTATTTTACTGTTTAATTTCGTAATATAAACAGAAAAAAATAAACCAAAATTCCATAAACATTATAATAAACAAAATAAACCTATCTATGTTTACAAGTTTATTTAATACCATATCTAACTGGTATAACTCCTGACCAATTCATAGAGACAAACATTCTTCACTGCGAGACATAAACACGTAGGCTGAGGTATATAAAAACACTCCTAGATCATTAACATAGTTTTTGTCAACGAACTTAATAATAATATAAGTTCACTAAGCCATCACATAAGATTCATTAAGCATATATAAGCACAGTGAGAGTACAGGTATGATTTTTTTTAGCCTATAATTCTTCATCCACTGCTATTAAAGGTGAATAGTTTATAATTGGTCACTGTACAAACTCTCACTGCACAATTTTCTATTCACCTGAAGATTAGCCCCTCCCTCAGCTTATTTCACCTGTTGATTAAAAAAAAACCCACCCTAATGCTAGGTTAGGTTAGGTTAGGTTAGGTAGTGCTGTGTTTGGTTTAGTTAGGTTGGGTTAGATTAGCGTTTGGGTTAGGTTAGGTTAGGTTAGGTTAGGTAGTGCTGTGTTTGGTTTAGTTAGGTTGGGTTAGATTAGCGTTTGGGTTATGTTAGGTTGAGTTAGGTGAGGTTAGATTAACTTGAGCTGGGTTTGGTTTAGTTAGATTGGGTTAGATTAGCGTTAGGTTGTTTTAATCATCACGTTAAATAAGCTGGGGTGGTTAAGCTTCACGTGATAGTAATTCCCGATTGGATAACAACCTCCCGGCTTGAGTTACACCAACACTAATAACCTGACTCGTCACCTCTCACTGTTAATCACTTCTCTGGGTCACCATCCACCTGGACCACGTCACCAGGATGAATTAGTGATAGTCTTAGTGCCTCAACAGCCTCACTACAACAACCACAACTACCACCATCAACATCACTAACACCACCAGCATTACCACCATCACCACAACCATCGCTAGTTATTATTATTATTATTATTATTATTATTATTATTATTATTATTATTATTATTATTACTGGTATTAGTGATGATTGTATTATTATTACTACTACTACTATTGTTGTTATTGTTGTTCATTTGCATACGCGTCCGTCCAAAATTAGCTCCCAACAGCCCAGGTGAAGGAGGATCACTGGAGCTGCATCTATCGTATGTAATGCTTGAGTTGTGGAGCGAGGGAGGAGAGGAAGTGAGGAGGCTAGTGGTGACAGTGTGGGTGTGGTGTTGGTGGTAGTGGTGATAGTGTGGGTGTGGTGTTGGTGAGGTTTGTTGTGGCAGTAGTGGTAGCGATGGTGGTAATAGTAGTTGTAGTAGTAATAGTAGTAGCAAAGATAGTTGTGGTTGAAGTATTGGCGGCGGTGGTGGCGATGGTGGTAGTGGTGATGGCGGTAATGGCGTTGGAGGTGGTGGTGGGGGTGGCGGTGGTGGAGGTGGCGGTGGTGGTGGCGTTGGAGGTGGCGGTGATGGCAGCGGCACGCGTCAAGCTTTACTCATTATATAAGCGATACTTTCAGGTGAAAATGCCAACACAAGGACGAAAGGGTGGCTGGTTAGCCCGCTTGTGTGTGGTGTGTGTGGGAGGGGGTAGGGGAGGAATGTGTGTGGGAGGGGTGGGGGAGGGATGTGTGTGGTGTGTGTGGGAGGGGGGGTAGGATGTGTGTGGGAGAGGGCAAGGGGAAGGATGTGTGTGGTGTGTGTGTGTGTGTGTGGGAGGGGGTAGGGGAGGGATGTGTGTGGGAGGGGGTAGGTGAGGGATGTGTGGGGGGGGGGTGAGAAATGAAAAGAGTAGAGAAATGTAGTTTGGGTCGACAGGTGATTACTTCATTACCTGTCGTGTCAAATAACTCATCTCACCCACACCTGCTGTCAGTGTAGTAATAAGCTGTGTCATATAATGTTACCAAGACAAGTTTACGATCAATTATATTTACCAAGAGCAGTTACAGTCAACACTATTTACACCTAAGAGAAGATAGGCTAATAATAACTATCGTAATATATAATTGCTATCGTATTTATCATCGTCAAAACAATCACAGCTGAAAGGAACTACTGTTAACAATATCACCGTCGGTAATTATAACAATCAGTATTTATATTACCAATTTACCACCAACGACCAATAACATCAACCAACGACCAATAACATCAACCAACGCACATCATCAACCTTAAACACCATACCAAAAAAATACCACATGTGAAAATAAATGCATTAAAAAAATTAAACCAATAATGTTACCGAATATTTTTTGTTACCTTTCTAAAACATTGATCATCATCTTTCTCAGCAAACAGTTACCTAGATGCATATTAATCTCTCTGTCCACGTGAACAAGACATTGGTATCAATTACAGTTATCAGGGAATATAATCTCAGGCCTGTGAGTTATCCATGAACAATGTTGACAGAGTGACGTAAGTAACTGCTGGTTCACAATAACAAGTCTGATAATTGCTACTTGGGCGCCCACTAACAGGAGTATTGCCAAATATCTGTCATGGATATATATATATATATTTTTTTTTTGCCCTCAAGGATGTGTGTGTGTGTGTGTGTGTGTGTGTGTGTGTGTGTGTGCGCGAGCGAGCGCTCTTGTGTGTGGACAGACCTTGTCTTAAAGAATTTAAGAGTTGCTCGTACATTTTTTTGGGAGATTAGAGGAATGTTTGTTATTGTAGAGAGGGAGAGAGAGAGAGAGAGAGGACATACACGCACGTATACAACACGTACACGGTAACAGACAGACACACACATGCACACAAACGCTATTTGTCAAGAGGTGTGTGTGTGTTTGTGTGTGTGTGTTTGTTTTGTTAAGATAAAAGTTGCGTGAATCTTTTAAGAATTTTCTGTTAAATATTTAGATCTTGAAAATTCCACTAGGTAGATGCGTCTTATTTGTGCTTCTCTGTGTGTCCGTGTCCTTGTACGTGTCCGTGTCCTTGTCCGTTCCAGTGTCCTTGTACGTGTTCATGTCCTTGTCCGTTCCCGTGTCCTTGTACGTGTTCATGTCCTTGTCCGTTCCCGTGTCCTTGTACGTGTTCATGTCCTTGTCCGTTCCAGTGTCCTTGTACGTGTTCATGTCCTTGTCCGTTCCCGTGTCCTTGTACGTGTTCCTGTCCTTGTCCGTTCCAGTGTCCTTGTACGTGTTCCTGTCCTTGTCCGTTCCAGTGTCCTTGTACGTGTTCATGTCCTTGTCCGTTCCCGTGTCCTTGTACGTGTTCCTGTCCTTGTCCGTTCCAGTGTCCTTGTACGTGTTCTTGTCCTTGTCCGTGTCCTTGTCCTTGTACGTGTTCATGTCCTTGTCCGTTCCCGTGTCCTTGCACGTGTTCCTGTCCTTGTCCTTGTACGTATATATCAGGGTTGTGTTTGCAGATGTGTTTATTGTGTGGGTCGGTTTGTAATTGTGAGACAAGAATCTTCAACCTTGTAACTCTGATGTATTGATTGTTATTTTGATGTGGGTCTTTAAACATCGACACAACGCGTTCACCGGTGTCAGAGAAATCAGATACACTTAACACACACACACACACACACACACACACACACACACACACACACACACACACACACTCCTCTCTCCGTAAGTTACAACACTAAGGTCTTGTCTGGTATAGTAAAGAACAATTTGTGACACTAATTGGATTGCCGTCAACCATAAAAAGGTAATAGCAAAAGGCAACATCAGATTCCATAGATTTCTCGATTTCACCATTAGCCTTGGGTAGTGGGGGGTACCTGGGTGAGGAAAATGGTCACTACAGCAGCTCCTTGCCGTGCCTCAATCTACCTCACTGAGATATCTATAAAAGTGGACTAATTGTTGCACGTGATATACTTATAACGACGCCACAATATGTAGTGAAATGTTGGTAAATATTAACGCTATATTAGTTTACGCTGGATTAAGTACGTCGGTCATGAGGCTAGAGCGAGCGCCTCATTCCTCTCACGTTATGTAACAAGGACCCGCCGCCGCCTCGTCCAGTGAATGAACAAGAACTGTGTCCCCCCCTCCCCCCCCCATAAACTGTAAATGGGCTTTCAACCAGGCTCAATTCCTCACCTGCCACAATGACTGCCGCAGTATTTGTAATTACACAGGACAGCACACAACACTTGCCTCAGTAACAAAACACTTGTCCCTCCCTCCCGTCCTCCCCCCCTCACCGGCAGCCCAACACAGGTGCCCCTCAGGCAGGGTAGGCTGGTGGCGCCAGTGTACTATGTTGGATTGTTCTACCTGTCATACCTGTCAATTACTGTGTGAGGAACGTAAAGGATGAAGGAAGTTTTTGTGTCATGTGCTCTTCATGCAGCACCGCCGACCTTGAGACCCCGGCCTGACCTATCATGCACCCTCATACACGTGCTAATGCCGCATCATGCACTCACACCAAACACTGCACAGCAACCTGTACGTCCATAGTGATATATAGATACAATATATTATATATGAGCACCATACACTCATATCAACCTATTTTGTCCATACTAATTACTATATTTTTTGTAGAGGAAGGACCAGTTTATTGTTCACCCGTTGTTCATTTTATGACAGTAGAGCAGAGGTTCAAATACACCTAAGGCCAGCCTCTCAATGCCCGTGTCTATACAACATGCTTCGAGTTCTGTTCTCAGTATAACGAAGAAGAATTAAATGGCTCAAGTTACTAAATTCTGGCGATTATTTCTGAGCATCTTCTATACCATTCATGAATTTAATGTCAGTTTCTTTGTAACAGAAGTAATGACTTTAATATTTTCTCGTGTTCCAGAGATTGGTTAGTCGAGGACACACAAGGGTAATTCTCAAGATCTCATTGTACATTTTCTGAAGCTATCCTAACATATATACACACGCACACACCGTGAACCTCTCTATCTTTCCTGCAACTTGGATGGACGTTAACATAGTCAGGGACAGGGCTGAGAAGGAAGGTACGAAAACTTTCATTCCCAGGTACGGTACCTGGATAGAGCTTTTTGTACTAAAAATAAAAATAGGATGAGGGTCTGTTTGCCAGGAGCTGGGGTGGAGGATATGGTTGACAAGATGGACAATAACTTGTCTGGTAATGGGAACAAACCCATTATCTGCCTCAGTGCAGGAGGCAATGATATTGGCTGGTGTAGGAGTGAGGAGCTCCTTGATAAGTTCTAGACAGCTATCGAACGTATTAGGGTGAAAGGAGGGGTCCCTATAATATGTGGTGTCCTGCCAAGAAGTAGAGTTGGCAATGAATGGTGTCAATGGTGTCAATGGCCGTCTTGACAGATATTGCAAATCAATATCAGTCGCATTCATTGACAACTGGGACAACTTTTACGGCCGAAGGGACCTTTATGCTAGGGATGGGATGCATTTGTCTAGGGATGGGACCACGGGGATCGAGGAGACTTTAGTAGGAGCGGGTAAACAAAACGAAAAGTTACTGAGAAATAGTGTTAGGAATGTTGACAAAACTAAATTGGGCAGAGTTAAAACCTAAACGCAACAGAGGGAGGACTCAGATCACGACTAACTTAAATGTGTACTACGCAAACAGTAGAAGTATGAGAAACAAAATATATGAAATCAGAGCGTTGGTATGTACCAAAAAAGTCGATGTAATAGCATTCACGGAAACAAGGATAAACTTAAACTCACGTGAGTTACCTGTCGAATACCAAATTACAGGTTACAAATTATACCATACCAAAGGGAAGATTAGGAAAGGAGGCGGGGTAGCAATATATTTCAGGAAAATCTGAAGTGTAAAATAAATAAGGAAATAAAACTGAACTGAATACAGAATTTTTTTTTTTTTTTATTTTTTTTTATTGGCACCCCTACAGCCTTGCAAGGTGAAGCGCAGAAGCGTTTACAGTGCCCAACTGGGAAGCATGCTAAGTTCATGCTTGCCTTTATTTCTCATGAGTTAAGGGCGTAGAAGCCTGAAGAGTCAAGGGCATAGAAGCCTGGAGAGTCAATGATTTTATGTCATCAAGTTATTGGAAACTCCAACAACTTGTCCCTGAATACGAATTCGCAACTTTCGATTTACACCAGGTACCTACTGTGCTGCTAGATGAACAGGGACTAATGGGGGCTAGGAAGTATGTCCAAACAACTTCCACCGGCCCGGGAATCGAACCCGTGACATCTCGCTTGCGAAGGCAAGAGTGGTACAGAAACAGGTTAAAGCATCTTAATTTGCACTTTGTCGAGAGACGTAGAGTGAGGGGCGATATGATCGAGGTTTATAAATGAAAGTCAGGGCTAAACAAAGGTGCTCAAACTATCCAACCAGAAGCAAACTCGTAGCAATGATTTTAAATTAGACAAATTGAAATTTAGGCAAGAGATAGGTAAACATTGGTTTGGAAAGAGAGAACTGGATGAGTGGAACAAGTTACCAAACATCATCATTAACTCGAATACACTGGGTAGCTTCAAACATGGGTTGGATGGATATATGAGCGATAGGGATTGGGTGTAAACGGGACTGCCCTTAGTGAGAGAGGGGCGACGGCAGCATCTCTCCAACACCGGCGCTTTTTGCCCCGGCAGGTAGTCGATCAACGCCTAAGGTTTTGTAACCCCCTTCGTTCGGTCCTTCTCCAAGCGGCACGGTTGGGGGTGATGGTCTCCCAGGTGCGAGAGTCAATTTGGAGCTTTTCTTTTTTTTCAGATCAGTCTTGAGTGTATCGTTGTACGTTACCCGTTGCCCGCACCACTGTTTGACACTGTACAGGTATCACAAAATTTTCGAGACATAGCCGATAAAAGCTTGTAATTTGGTATTAAGTTTCCTTGGGACATACCTTTGTATTTTAGCCTCGGAGCCACTTACAATTTTACCCACAATTCTCTTGGCTCACGAATATCCAATATGGCAGCCAATTAACGGGATCTTTCTTGTAGATTTATTATTCTTTATTATACAAGGTAAAGTGTCAATGTTTAGTTGCATGTTTTAGTATATTCGCTTACTCACCTGTTCTTTGCGCTGGATCATGTGAATTTTTCCAGATGGGCACCTGTTCACATCAGGGACATGAAGTCATTGCCTCATTCCATCAAGGACCAGTTCCTCAATAATTCCCACACCATGAAGAAGTTCTGCGCCATTCCTATAGAACAAACCCATGAACAAGAAAACAAAGTTGTCAAGTCTTCAGGTGGATGTATTGGGCTCATGGATAATTCTCATGCTTTCAAACGCTGGATGGTATAGGGGCCAGAGCTTTCTTGGATGATTAAGCAGTTTGAGGGTGAATACTTACCTGATGGTGATCCCGAGAACCCCAAAACTTTAAGCATCACTAACAGGGATTGTCCAATCAGATGACATTTAAAATGCAGGGGAACAGCCTCTCCAACATCATAAGGAAAACGGGAAGTCCTTTCCTAACAGACTTTCCTGAGCTGATAACTCTTTGACAGTCAGAACTGCATCAAAAATCAGTGGCTGAATCAATTCGGAATCTCGATAATACTGGTAAGAGGCAATACCAGGAGTACGTCAGGAATGTCCTTGAGGACCGCAGCATTTCCATACATGAACGAGTACAGAAAAATTTATTGCCATTGTTCAAGAATGCTCAACCAAAAAGGACTTCAAGCCAAGGGAAGAATATTAAAGAACTATTTGGACAGCTCTACAGTATATCTCTATGCAGAATCGAGCTGGGGATCTTGACGATTTTTTCTCTCATAAAGTACACTCATATCCACCTTCAGGCTTCGGCAAACTTCATTGTCAGCCACTAAGTCCCAGTTGCTTCGTTCTCTTGAACAGAGTGACCAACCTGAGGTGCCTTCATCTTACAACCGCAAAATCATGGATGGGGCTGTTATTGTCCATTCCCTTGCGACAGCAAGTGTAAGCAGAATTGAGGAATATGCTGATACATTACTCATTGCATATCTCCAAAACCAACTGCGGAATGACTCACTGCTTGATACTGTATGAGAAAATTACATGCCAAATTATCTTAAGGAATCTCCAAGAGAAAGGGAATTCGCAGAAGGGTGTCAGCTCAGACAAAAATTCCGGGCAATTGGATGGATTTCCTTCATGCTGAAGAAAATAATAAATAAATTTTTGACTTTCTTACATAAAAAATTGTTGATTTCACCTTCACACCATCCAAGGCTGTCGACATCACATCAACGAGATCAGTAAGTGTCCAAAGGTACAGACAATTTTATGACTTCTTGTAGTCACGAGAAAAGCGACACCAGAATTGTTGATCACATCTTACATGTCTTGTAGCATGGAGGGAAATCTATCCAAGTCAGAACAGTGGACACTGATGTCGACGCCATTTCTTGTTGACGTATTCGGTGAGCTTACAACCACTCAAACATTGGCAGACATCTGGGTGACTTTTGAAATGGGAAACTACAGGTATTTAAGTATCAATACCATTTGTTCCAGTCTTGGATGCCAGAAATCATTATCACTGTCAGTCTTTCATGCACTCAGTGGATGCGATGTTACATCAGCATTCAAGAGAAAAAAGGAAAGCTGTCGGGTTGGCAAGCATAGCAGGCACAAAATGAGATTTCAGAGACATTTGCATACCTGGCCACTCATCCTTTTGAAGACCTCAATTTGGATTCTATCCAGTTCATGCGCTTGGAGCGTTACACTGTCGTTCTTTAGGACAGATCAAACCCTCTCAGTTCTGTCAATGAACTGCGAAAGGAGCTATTTTGTCTAAACAATAGGCCAGTTGACAGACTTCCACCAACAAAAGATGTCCTTCTTCAGCATGCGAGTCTAGCGGTTTATCAAGCTGGAGTTTGGACAACCAGCACTCAGATGTAGCAAAATGTGCCATCACCAGAAAGATATTGTTAGACCAAAACTTCTGGGTTGTGGAATCCTGTCTGGTTAACAATTCCTGCAGAGTCGGTCGAATGTTCTTGTAGAGGAAACTATTCACGTTGCACATGAGGCAAAGCAAACCTTCAATGTTCACATCTTTGCAATTGCAAGTGCAGTAAAGCTGTCTAGACTTAATATCAGATTCAAAGCGAGTGATAACTGTGTTTTGGTTGGTGTCTTTTTATATTTACACTGAAATAAATGCCAAGACTGGTTTGTTTGGAGCTTCTGCACAACAACAACAAAATTACCGACATCTGTGTGCATTGTACTGAACAGTCTATAACTTAGCAATATTTAGAGGCATTCACGAATTTTTAAATGCCTATTATGTGTTGAAATGACAGTTTTTAATCAGAATATAATTTTTCATAATAAACATGAGTAAATCTGAAGAAATTTATCCCAAAATAGTCTCTTATTATTATATGCCAAAGTGATGAATTTCTGGCAGCTATCTTGGATTTTTGCTAATTTAGGGGATTCCGGGAATTGTTCAGGGTGGCTCCTAGGCTAAAAGTTAATGGGATATCCAGAAGAAGCGTCATACCACATTTGGTGCTTATGTCCGCCAAGAAACGATCAGCTTAAAAAAATGAGGCTTAGCCACCTTACGAAAATATGCGTCGAGTACCTGCTGTGGTAGTCCTGTCCTCCATGCAAGTTACGTGGCCGGTCCAACATTGATGGTCATAGACACTGTCAGCCTCGATACTCCAACAGCTGGTGTCAGCGAGGATACTGGCACTTATCCTCTTGTCTTCACAGCAGACTCTGGGTATGGAACGTAGACTACGCTGATCAAAACTCAAGTGCCTTCGGGTGTCTTCTGTATGCGACCCATGTCTCGCTGTTACAGAGCAAGGTGGGAAGGACCACTACTTGACAGACGTGTAGTTCTGCCGATAGCTTCAGCTCCCTACACTTAAAAACACGAGTATGTAGTTTTCCAAGGTTCTGTGTGTGTGTGTGTGTGTGTGTGTGTGTGTGTGTGTGTGTGTGTGTGTGTGTGTTAGTGTCTGATAATGTATTACATGGTTTATTTTTTGTTTATTTTAGCTTCCTTACCTGTCTGTTACCTGTTTGTTTTTATCTCACCTTCTTCAGTGACAGTTTGTATAATTTGTTTTGTTTACTCGAAAGAAAAAATTTTGGACATGTCGTTTCAATGTGAAATGTTTACCTATAAGCTTCATACTCAACCTTTCCACCCACCCACCCTTCCTCTCACACACCCACTCTTCCACCCAACCACTCTTCCTCCCACCCACCCATTCTTTCTCCTACCCACTCACCCTCTCCCCGCTGGTTAGGTTAGTTTAGGGCAGTAACGCGGTCGAGTGGTCAGCTCAGCTCACACTAAACCTCTCTCTCCACTGTCACGTTGAAGATATAATATGATAATAATTTTCTTTAGTAATTCCGCCAGAAGAGTCACTAAAGTGGATGTTTCTATTCCCTCGATTTCAAGATAATGAGAAACATTAAACAAAGTGAATAATTGGTTAACTGAACATGTAGGTAGTTAGTCTGCAGGTAATGTTTGTTTATCAATTCACTTTGGGACAGTCTATGATAAAAAAAAAATCTGGTTCAAAGGCCGATACAAATGGTACACCAAACGACCTAAGAAACTATAATATAGAGGCTTTGTATTCTTTTATAATCACAGACAATATTACAAAACTTGGGCTAAATCAGGACGTTGTGGAAATATGACTGAGCTAATGAGCATCAGTGAACACCGTCATCCTTCACATCAAACAACATATTCTGAAACTACTGTACAGTACATTGTTACACCGACAATAACTGGATTATTAAAAATTGCAATTTAAATAAGCTTGAAGCAAACTTTGTAGCGCGTGGTGACAGCAGAGGTCGGCGATGTACTGAACTCTGCTGAAGTAACAGACCGCCATTTGTCACCTGGTAGTTTTCGTAGCAATAGGTTAATAATTATCCCTGTACATCTGTGATCCTAACCAATGTCTGATGTTGATCAAAATCTGTACAGTAACAAGATCCTGGTAAGAGTAACCAGCTGTGAAATTTCTGTAAAAATCGGATTGAAAATTGCCGAGACTGACGTGTTAAAGGACAAACAAATAGACCGACAACTGACCGTTCCGATCAACATACTTGACAAATCTTCGATTTCGCCAAGTAATGACACCCAGTGTTACCTTACACACGCTGAGCTGGCGTGGACGGGGTGTGACCTTGGGTGTGTCAGGGTCTGCGAGGTGTTGTTGTTGTTGGCGTGTTACAGATAAGTCAGAAGTGCATTAGCGATGTCATTGTTGTTGCTTCCACGTGCACGGTTGCTCTTCCACCACTAATGGTACTCTAACCTTCTTACCGCTTCATGTGACGACCCCCAAGTAAGGCACAGGAGTAAAGATTCTCTGAGATTCATTATATTTAGTTGTTGGACCTCTACACGTGGCTGACTCACTCACTTACTGGAGACAAATTTAATTCGATTCACAAAGAAAAATTATTTCATGCTGGCCTAGTGTTGTGTAAGACTGGTGATCGCTAACCTCAAACTGAAATAAAAGAATGCATCTAGTTACAGTCGAGTCTCAGTGCAATTTCAGTACCCATTCATTGTACATGGACTGTATAAAGTGGTCCAGATGAGACACACACTCACATCTCCAACTTTAGGAAAACAACTTATGGATCTTTCAGAATAGAAGCCTATTTTTCTCCTTTTAATGTAGGTTAGTGTTACCCTAAGGCCTGGCAATCCACACAGGGAACATTAATAACAAATAGCACCATGGATATCGTCTTAATTTCTCAGTATTATTTTACACTTAAAGAGTTTGAGAGAACAGGGTCGTCTTCAAGGTCTTGGCTGAACCCCGGCGAGTAGTGGCTTCTTGAGCAAAGGCCTGAACCACAAAGCTCCTCTCACTACCAGGTGTTACTGATATGTCTCAGGCCCTGACTGGGACTGCCTCTAGTCATCTATCAAATATAAATGCCACTATAGGAAGAAAACAGTCAGTATCCGCTTAATGTACAGTACAATTGCCTGCACTTATACTTGATACAGTGTCTGGCGCGTTTTGTGATGTGGCACCTGTGTGGAATGCTTATCTAGAATCCTTAGTCTGGCTACTATTGCGAGGTTCCTTAGGGCGTTTTGGGGTAGTTTTTATACTATGTAAACAAACACAGAGTTGCCACATCTCACAAAACACGCCAGCCACTGTACCAGGTAGAGTGTTCTTCCACTTAACGAACATATTTTCAGGGATGCATCAAATACGTTAAGCGGACATTAACTGTATATACTGTATACCCCGCTAAACAGGTATAGTCAGTCAATAAACGCAACCTTCCTCGAAACACGTCAAGGTCTTTACTCAGCTCCTCTGACCATCTCGAGGGCTGAGTAAACACAGTTCTCGATGACATACCCACAAAACATGAGTACTGATATAACCAAAAAAATGAGAGTTCTGACACACCCACAAAACATGAGTACTGACATAACCAAAAAATAAGAGTTCTGACACACCCACAAAACATGAGTACTGACATAACCAAAAAATAAGAGTTCTGACACACCCACAAAACATGAGTACTGGCAACCACAAGACATGAGTACTGACAACCAATATATAATTTATCACGAAGCGTCATTATAACCCTATCCGATGCGGCTCCTATTCAAGTTCTCTCCCAATACCTAATGTCGTGAACCTCTGCTCGGTCAACAACCTACCAGACAATACCTACCAAACTACCAGAAGAAATCCCTTCAATCAAAATCCTACCAGAAAAAATCCCTTCAGACAAAATCCTACCAGAAAAAATCCCTTCAAACAAAATCCTACCAGAAAAAAATCCCTCGAGAAAATCCTTCCAGTCAAAATCCCACCAACCAAAAACCCACCACCATTAAGAGAGACTTTACATAGTGTTACATTACGTTCAGTTGTTATAAAGAACCGATATAATTTCTCGTTAACAGGTTATCGTCTTAATATCAGTGTCATATATCCAGCCATTACCAGTCTTTGTTGTTTGGTTAGGTTAGGTTAGGTTTGGTTAGGTTAGGTTGTGGCTCGTTGGTGAAGACATAAATTAATGAACATAATTGGACTGTCATCAATGAGTGTGAGGGTAAGAACAGGTAAGGGGCGTTGTATTGCTTCTTTAATTAGATTACCTGAAGATTGTCCCCTCCACCAGCTTGTTTCACCTGATGATTAGACACCCTAACGCTAACCTAACCTAACCTAACCCTCACCTAACATAACATATCCGACCCTAACTTAATATAACACAGACATAACCTAACCTATTCTAATCTAACTTAACCTAACCTTACTTACCCTAACTTAACCTAACACACCCTAATTTAACCTAACACAACCTAATTTAACCTAACACAACCTAATTTAACCTAACACACCCTAACTTAACCTAACACAACCTAATTTAACCTAACACACCCTAACTTAACCTAACACAACCTAATTTAACCTAACACAACCTAACTTAACCTAACACAACCTAATTTAACCTAACACAACCTAATTTAACCTAACACAACCTAATTTAACCTAACACAACCTAACTTAACCTAACACAACCTAACTTAACCTAACACAACCTAATTTAACCTAACACAACCTAACTTAACCTAACACAACCCCCCCCCACCACCACAAGATAGCATGAGGGTACTTAATGCTTAATCATCAGATGCAATAAGCGGAGGGAGGGGCCAATCATCACGTGACCAGTCTCATTACCCTGCACATAGTTTGGAGTTTGTCGTCTCTTGGCTCACGGTGAAGAGGTATTTAACTATTTGTAATTCGTCATTCATGAAAGACTAATGAAACCACAGGTAAAAAAAAAAGAAAACTAAATAAAAGGTAAAAAATAAAAGGTAAAAAATATAAGTGAAAATAATGTAAAATAACACTTGCCAAAACGACGGTGAAAATAAACGACAGGTAAGAAAGTCTTCCTACGAGGTGTATGTGTAGGTAAAGAGGCCGCCTTAAATAAACAACAAATACAACAAAAGATTACCGTAAATACTTAGCAAATAAAACAAGAACCTACAGTAAGTATCCCACTGTAACTAAAACAATATTTCCCAAAAATATACAATGTAGATTTCCTCTGTAAATAAAACAAGAAACTACCATAAATAAACTGTAAATAAATACTGTAAATAAAAAAACTACCGTGGATCTTTATTGTAAATCAAACAAAAACTTACTATAAATAATGTAAAGAAATGTAAATTACTAGCATTTACACCATGAAACTCGATTATTAGCTTCCCCGAATAACCACTATGATAATTTATTTTCCTTTCACTCGTAAACTACCGCCTTTGTGAACTTTTACTTGGAAAGAAAAATTATTTGCTACGATTATCATGATCCACACGCTAAAAATAGAAGAAAAATAATGCTTATCAATTTGTCTATTTTAAAAGGTAGTTTTGGTTGCCAGTAATATTTTTGAAAATTTAATAGCCATAAATCTTTTAACCCTGATAATTTTTTTTTCTTAATTTAATATTACACAAATATTCAAAGCGAACGAAATCATCTGTTACGTTCTGTGCGATCTGCTTCTTAATGGTGGCTGACACACAACTGCATCAAGTAATTTTATTCACCAACCCAAAACTAACTTCGCTAACCTAACCTAACGATCATAGAATACTTTTGAGTTACGTTAGGATTACGTTAGGGTTGGGTAGGTTTGGTTAGTTTCGACTGTTTTAGTGGTTCGTTTCTCGTCAGGTTCTAAAAAATGTCGGATCACAAAGGTAATCCGTCGACTTTATTTTAAATCCGACGTATCATATTTCTTTCGTAAATTTGTACACCTGGTTCGTAAACCGGACAAGACAACAAACCAAATTTATCATCAAATACAGTGGGCCATAATACGAAAGGAAACTAGTATCGAAAATTATTGACCCCATGTTGTATACTGTATAAAGGAAAAATAAGAGTTAATTGTCTATCTCAGTTTTCCGTCTTACCTTATTGAAGAAAAGAGTTGTACCAGTCACTTACATCCATGCATAATTCTTCACTCAGTTTCTTTATCACACTATTTACTGTTTGTGAGAAAAAATAACCAAGCTCTGAGCTGGTAAACACAAGCACTGTCCCTCCTCCGTCACTGTCACCAGGAAAACTGAGGTCTTGTTTACGTGAGACGCATGACCCATCAATTATAAACGACACTTGACACTATTCTCAGTATTTCCGTGTTATGTTCTCATCATGTCTTTCTTTACATCAGGAAGAAGGTGACAAAATATGATTAGTTTAATAAGATATGTGTACCTAATATCTCAAGCTTAAACAAAACGTAACTAATAATTTATAATATTAAAGAAAAAACACTGCAACATAACCCGCCTACAGACACAGGTTTCTTGATGTTTAGTTCTTTTAAAACAAACAAGCGAATCAACCGAAGCCAACCTAATCTATCTTATATTTCGCTAAAATAGTTTTGATTGGTTTATTTAGCTTGTGTTAATGAAAGATGATTTAATGACATTTCCACACGAATAGAAAATAGATATGATGGATGAGTGAGGTGGGTTGACGCGGGAACAATTATGAACGAATTTCGATGATCAGAAGAAATTCCTCTCTATAGTATATTAGGCGAAGGATAAAACAAAAAAACGATCACAAAAAAAAATTCATATTTCCTGACTTTTTTTTTAATATTTACTCTTAAAGTTAATGTCGACGATGGATGCCAGTCTAAGTACAATTTCGTCACCATTCAGGTCATTAACTGGGAGTCGTAGTTTAAAGGAAGCCATTCATATGCATTCTTATATCCCACTATATAGAGCTATACAAATACCTAAAGATGGGTTGAAAATCCAGCCTATTATAATTATTAGGTTCTGAGGGTCTTTTAATTAAATTCATTACCATATACTTAACGTAGCAGAGGCAGGGCAAGACTCTGAAGGTGACCCCTGGCCTTCTTATCGCCATGGTCAGTGTGGTACTAGTAGAGGTTACCTACAACGCCAGACCTATTATACTATGTCCACGCCGACGGCCATCTTTGTATTTATAGTATGGGCCTAAATATGGGTTGATAATGCTACTAATGTCACCGTGGTTGGGGAATGTGTGTGACCCGGATTTTGTGTTCTTAAGTGTCACACTGCTGGCATCTCTTCCTGGCTGAGTGTGTGAATCTACCTGGTTGTGACGTTTTTGTGGTGAGGTAAAGATAGGGTGAGGTAGGGTGAGCCAGGGAGAGGCAGGGTGAGCCAGGGTGAGGCAGGGTGAGCCAGGGTGAGGTAGGGTGAGCCAGGGTGAGGTAGGGTGAGCCAGAGTGAGTTTACTCCCCTGTGTCTACGTGTATATAAAACAGCCTCTTCACAGCAACACGGTTATAATGTATTACTGAGCATCAACAACTAAGGTATTTAAGCTCGTGTTCAAGGTTAACAACACCTTAGTTTTAACAGTAGGAAGTTAAGAGGTACGTGTGTGTCTGTTGTCTTGCACCACCACACTGAGGATGGCACTAACGCTCGTGTGGGTAGATGGCGGGCGAAGGTGTGTTTAGAGTTATTTCCTAAATTTTGTAACAGCCGGTGAAGGTGAACGCCAGGCGCTTCACACTACCTGCACCCCCCTCCCTCCCCCCTCCACACGATGACTGACTGACACGTAAAAAAAAATTGTCAGGAGAAACTTTTTGCCATTTCCGCGTTAAAAGGACAATTATCTTGTTGAACGTTTATAATGTGTCCTGTAGGAGTTTTAATAACTCTAATAAACTCGCACTCGGAATGTTTATCTGATTTAGTGAATTAATAATGTTAATGTACCATCATCTTCCTGTACTCCTTTACATATCTAGTAGTGTAAGTATCTTTATCGACCCTACTCCTCCCCCTCCACCCCCCTTCCCCCCCTTCCCCCACCCCTCCTTACAGCACAGGGGTTATTACAATTATATTATATTTAAGTTTCCTGTCTGTCACAAAATAAATTTTCAAAGATCAACAGATGTGCTAAAGACATTAACGGAAGTCGTGGACATTAGACGGAAGATGAAAGTGCTGAAAGTATATCATGAGGATATAAAAACAAAGAGTTCAATTCGTTAACAGTAAATGAAATTAAATTGGATCCCATATAGGCCTTTTAAGGACAGTACTGATTTAACACTAACCTTTTTTACGACACACGAGGAGGCGCCGAGGCTAACACTGCACTCAACTACTTTCTCTTTACCAGCTATAAAGTTCGGTATCCATTCACAGCGCTTCGGACACGGACCAGCGACCGTAAGAGGTGGGCGGTGTATCTACTGGGTGGCTGCATCCCTTTATGGTATAAGCACGTCATAAAGCTGTTAATTGGTAGTCGGGTGATTCTTGTGGTGTGACAGTCACTTTTTCTCGTCACTCCTGCCTGATTACTTCACAGTAAGGCACAGACCGTAGTGTCGTGTCTTACTGAAGCTTTTAACAGCGTCATCCACTGTATGCTTCACTGTTTGTTCTCGTTGGTCGAACCCGGTGTTCTTTTAAATGCGCGCACACACACACACACACACACACACACACACACACACACACACACACACACACACACACACACATACACTCACTACAACAACAACTACTACCACTACTACTACTACTTTGCTGTCACTCGGATTCGAGTATGTTTTAATTGCGCATACACACACACACACACACACACACACACACACACACACACACACACACATATACACACATACACACACACACACACAAACACATATACACACACACACACACACTCTACTACTACTACTTTGTTGTCACTCGGGATCGAGTATGACGATCATCCAGCTATGATACAATGATATGAGTTATTAAGGATGTCACCTTCGTTGGTGACTCGAGAGGACGATCCGGGACCGGTAGGGCCGCCCACAACGTTGCACGTGTGGAGGACTGCATCTAGTGCGGGAGGGGAGGTGTCAGTGATAAAACTGGCATTTGTTTTCCTGCCTTCCCAGCGAACTCGGAGGATGGAATGTCGACTACCCAGGTGAAAGTTTTCAAGTTCCTTGAGGTGTCTCCTGTATGTTACCCATGTTTCGCTGCCATACAGGAAGATGGGGAGGACCAGTGATCAATATATGTGCAACTTTGTAGATAATTTCACCTCCCTACAGGTATGGAGTCTGCCAAAGGATTGAGATGCACATCTGATCCGATGTTGAATCTCTTCATCGATGTTCGTAGTGGTGAACAGGTGGGAGCCAAGATACTGAAAGTGGGTAACATTAGAGAGGGTAGTACTGTTAACTTGGATGGGTGGTGGATGTGTGGCTGAACCAGGGGCAGGTTGAAAGAGAATCTGAGTTTTATGTACATTCACCCCCAAGGCCGAAGTGTGCATACGCGTCTGCGCAGGTGTTCAGGATCTTCTGTAGGTCGTGTTCAGTATGAGTGACAAAGGTGAAGTTGTCTGCATACTGAAGTTCAGGGATGGAAGCGGCCAACGCCTTTATTCCTGCCTAGAGTCGTCTAATGTTGAAAAGTCCCTTCATTCGGTAATTAATGTCCACCCCTCCAGCTAAATTAGCATGGACACGAGAAAGAAGGGCAAACAAGAAAATGGAAAAGAGATTTGGCGTCAGTACACATCCTTGTTTTACCCCCAATTGAATGGGGAAGAACTCAGACTGGGTGCCATTGTACAGGACACTGCCGTTCATGCCATCGTGGAGATGAATTTTGGTGGACAGCCAAAAGGTCGACGAAGGCTATGTGCAGATCATGACGCTGTTCTCTGCACTTTTTCTGTATCTGGCGGGCAGCAAAGATCATGTCAGTAATGCCACGTGGTAGTCTAAGGCCACAATGAAATTCTGGGAGGAAATTTTCCTTCTCAGGAGGAAGTCTGTTTGAGAGGACTTTGGCGATAACCTTGCCAGCTATGGACAGCAGAGAGAACCCACGGTTGTTGCCATAGTCTGACCGGTCTCCCTTGTTCTTATAAATATTGACGATAGAGGCGTCTTTAAGATCTTAGGGATTTCCTCCTTTTCCCATATATTCTCCAGGATAGAGTGGAGACAGCTGGTAAGCAGAGGTCCTCCTGCTTTATACACCTTGGCTGAGATTCCATCAGGCCCTGAGGCTTTGTCATTTTTCATCTGCTTGATGGCAGTAGCTACCTCATCCCAGGATGGAGGATAACTGAGGTGGGTCAGCTCTGGGTGTTAAGGGACCTGTTGGGTAGTCAGGGCATCCACATCGGTGTTTTGGTTGAGTAGGGAATGGGAGTGCTCTTTCCAGTACTGACGGATGCCTTCTTCATCTTTAATAAAGGAGTTACTGTCGGATGAGCGGAGGGGGGCCGCGCCACAAGCATTTCACATGCTTAATTTTTCCACCATCCGTTCTTTAGATAACGAAGTTTGCACTGGGCCATCGCTTTTCTTTCATGAAAGACGACAACAATAACAACAACAAGACGACGACGACGATAACAACAAGACGACGATGACGACGACTACAAGAAGACGATGATGACGACAAAGAAGAAGACGACAACGACGACAACAACAGCAAGGAGACGACAATGACAAAAAACAACAAGACGACGACAAGAAGAAGACGACAACGACGACAACAACAGCAAGGAGACGACAACTTACAACAACAACAACAAGACGACGACAAGAAGAAGACGACAACGACGACAACGACGACAACAACAGCAAGGAGACGACAATTACAACAACAACAACAAGACGACGACAAGAAGAAGACGACAACGACGACAACGACGACAACAACAGCAAGGAGACGTCAATGGCAAAAACAACAACAAGACGACGACTACGACGACGACGACGATGACGACGACAACAACAAGACGACGACTTTAATAATCTCATTTTAATGTAGGTTTATCGTTGACACTGGCGGAGATAGTAAGGACAAGAATGAAGTTATCTCTCTCTCTCTCTCTCTCTCTCTCTCTCTCTCTCTCTCTCTCTCACCAAAGCCGAGTCATATATCATATTGAAAAAAAATCAGGGAAGGAAACTGGAATATAAAGAACCACTTATTAGATATCAATCATCTCAGCCCAGCCTAATGATCATGATCAAGTGTAATCAATATCATCCTCGTCAATCATTTTTATTCGTTGTAATTATCAATCCTTACCATTGCCATTATCCATGATCTCTGCAGGTCTTTATCCTAAGTATCGTCATCATTAACAGAGGAATTAAGTCTTTGTCAGGGATAGTGATTATCAGGTATAGGCGTGGCTCTTGCTGCCTAATTATTACCCTCAGGTAAGCACGTACTTCACCTGCCGTCAAGGTATCATCATCCGAGAAAAACAACAACGATTACAGTCGATTAGAAATACTTCAACTTAAGTTACTTCCTTTTAAGTCTTGCACTAATTCTACGAAAACTTTAAGATGCTGTAAATTTTAGCGCTATAATTACACGGTAGGTTTTTTATGATGTGATAATTAATTTTTTGTATGACAATGTGTGGTGTTAGTTGGCGTTACCGATAAAAGTGACCTTCACACACACACACACACACACACACACACACACACACACACACACACACACACACACACACACACACACACACACACACACACACAAAAGACTCCCAGCCTCGACATCAAGGAATTAAAAGGTTACTGCTACTGCCAAGTAAACAAACACACTTAAGTTCCGTTTTCTCTAAGTTACACAAGAAAATAATTAAACATCTCCCCTGACTCCCAGCCTCGACATCAAGGAATTAAAAGGTTACTGCTACTGCCAAGTAAACAAACACACTTAAGTTCCGTTTTCTCTAAGTTACACAAGAAAATAATTAAACATCTCCCCTGACTGGCGATCCGAGAACACAGGAGCTTAGGATATTCTGTACTGTAGTCTCAAGTGCAATTCTGACGCCGTTTAACCCACCATGTTAAAGAGTCATCGTTGCAGTGAGTCTCGACGTGTGGTGATGAAATGTTTAAGAGATGTAATGACGAGGTCTGATGAAACTTACTGCTGATAATGATTGACTGATTCTATACTTAATGGGATATTTGCATGTTGAAGAAATTAATGTGTTTATGAACTGATATTGATTAGGGTAATTATCAAGACAATCGATGTTAGTTTATACGTTGTTTTAATCATCGCGAAACTTTAATACAAAAAAAAATCGTACACAAATAGTTAAGTTTCTGAGTGAAGTTAAAGGCCACAGCTACCTCAGTCAGTTACCATAATATAAGGTTAAAATACAATAACTAAATTCATATTCACTTAACATAATATAAAATAATTGAACATAATAAATAACACGAAACAATCACCAGAAATGGAAAATAAAAAATAAAATAAGTCACTTCGATATCACTGACCTATATTTTCACCTCGAGCTGACCAGGTTAGGAAGAGTTCAGTGGTACGTTCCGGCTGTAATAATCAGGTATTGTATGTAGTTCATCATTAATTCACTTTAATTAGGCGAAGCGTTAAAATTTACGATAATTATTAAGAGTCTCAGAGTCGCGGAGGGGAATAATATTTTTCTCCCTTCCTGAATATTTTTTTTACCACGAATAATGACAATAATATTAACTTTTCCTCTATAAAATAAAATTATATTCTAGACGATTAATAAAAAAATATATTTACCAAACAATGACACAAATCTGATCTTATTATCATACACAAAAATAATGACACAGTTATAAAGTCAGCGTGTGTAAAAAAAAATTATTCTTGGCAGACATAATCCACGGGCCTCTCTCTCTCTCTCTCTCTCTCTCTCTCTCTCTATCTCTCTATCGTGTGGGTGGCATTGGCGTGACACCCAAGGCCACATTATTGTTTTATTATATGACAATGAAATGCAAGAAATACAATGGGGTGTTGTAGGAGTAATGAAGCGTGGGCAATATGAGGAAGGGTGGAGGAGGTAGGTCTCTCTCTCTCTCTCTCTCTCTCTCTCTCTCTCTCTCTCAAAACTGCCTATTACGACGCCTGACGATTAGGTATAACAAGTAAGAGATTATTTTCACCAAGATACAGGTTAATTATCAGTGAATATATTGATCACCAAGCCGAAGGTTAGTTTTAATAAGGTGCAAATTAGTTGTCATGAGTTGCAAATTAGTTGTCATGAGTTGCAAATTAGTTGTCATGAGTTGCAAATTAGTTGGCATGAGTTACAAATTAATCCTAATGAGTTGCAAATTAGTTTCAAGATGTTACAGGTTAGTCTTCATAAGTCGGAGATCAGTTTTAACTATTATAGATTACAATCATCGAATTGCCAATCATCTATGAATAACTCCTTCAACATGGCAGCTATCTGAACTGTTCCTTTACTTCACTCTTTTTGTAACTATAAATGACAGGACTTTTGAACTGTTGAGAACTATGGAAATATTAGGAACTTCAGGCTATAAACACCTCCTTAAGAACTACTGAATATAAATAATAAGGTGTTTGAGACTGTTATCGCCGCTGGCTTGTTATCGCTGGCGTCAGTGCTGGCGTTTGCTGCCTTACCCGAACAAACATTAGGGGGTGGGCGGTGTTCACCACGAGAGGTCCTGATTCTGTTGAGTGTATGGTTTAGAGCAGTGGTTCTCAACCTTGTTTGCCCCATGCACCCCTTTCACCATATGTTAGAATGTCATTCCCCCTCCTTTCCAAGATTGTCTGCCTCAAAAAGTGCATTCCAAATGATATGCATATAATACTGAAAATCCTTTATTTTTTCCATATTAGTATCAGTTCCCCCCCCCCCCTGAAAACCTGAGGGGGAAAATTTCCCCCTGGTTGAGAACCCCTGGTTTAGAGGATGGAGTGGCCGCCTGGACTCCTTGATGCAGATCGCCCTCTCAAGTGATGCTGTGAGGACCAGCCCTCTGCCAGCAGTGGTGAACACCAACTCCCAATCCTGGCCGAGTTTTGTACTGGAACAATTTACACAGTACTATTTTCCCTTGGAACACCATACTGGTTCGCATTGACCGGCACTTGTAAGTACAGCCAAAGTGATGACATACCCCTCAGTACTGAAATATTGTGGTCGAATTATGCCCACTCGTTCCTGCCTTATCTGGAGCAATAAGACAACGCGGAATGAAGTGTAACTGAGGCAGCAAACGCCAGCACTGACGCCAGTGGCGATAACACTCCTGGTGGTAAACACCGCCCAGCCGCCACATCTGGCGAGGTCACAGGCCGTGTGGGGGTGGCACGTGGTCGCAGGCTGAAAGATTTAATGTTTGTTCGGGTAAGGCAGCAAACGCCAGCACTGACGCCAGCGATAACAAGCCAGCGGCGATACAGAGACTATTAGATAAATCAAACCTGAAAAAAAAATTCCTTTGAAAGTTATAAAGAAATGTGGTTATCATGATCTGGTATTCTAGTTCCCCCACATAGTCTATTTCTATTACTGTACTTGCTAGTTTTTCTTTATTATTATTATTATTATTATTATTATTATTATTATTATTATTATTATTATTATTATTATTATTATTATTATTATTATTATTATTATTATTATTATTACTATTATTATTATTAGTATTATTATTATTATTATTATTATTATTATTCATTGTGTTTTTATTATTGAAGTATTGTTGCTTTATTATTGTTTTTAATGTTATTATCACTATTATTTACTTAGATTTATTTAACAGTCATTCTATTTTATCATAAGTTGGCATCTAAACGCAATTACCTTTACATGTTTATATTCAAAGATCAATATGACTTATATAACAATGTCTTTAACTCCAGTGTCATGTTATGGTTTTTTTATGATTTAACTAAAAGAATGACTCATTATTACTTATTCTCGACCTAGAAGCTGAATGAATGACTGTCGTGTAAAGAGAGAGAGAGAGAGAGAGAGAGAGAGAGAGAGAGAGAGAGAGGAAACACTACACAGTTAAGAAAGAAAGAAAGAAAGAAAGAAAGAAAGAAAGAAAGAAAGAAAGAAAGAAAGAAAGAGTTAGTAATCATATCTGGCTTGAAAAATATTATACAATAACAATAAAACAAAGGTTAAAACAATAAGAAAGACAAGAATAAAGTTCAACAATACTCGGGGTTAAGTTAGGTTTTAGGTTAGGTTAGTGGGTTGGGTTGGGTTGGGTTGGGTTGGGTTGGGTGCTGGACAATAAAATCGTGTGGCAAAGTTTCAAGTAAGATTGATTAAGTGGGTCTTGCGTAACACCCAATATACACCACATTGAATGAGTTTATCAGGTGTAATTAATAAATACATCCTGCAGAAGATCATTATCGAATTTAACAATATGCTAATGTACTTAACGATACCCAGCGTATGTAAATGAGGTATAGACACATGGATAATTATATGCATTGGTAACAGACTATCCTCACTACTAAGACAACTAACAGTTATAAAAGTGTACATATTACCCCCTTTGTGTACATATGACAACAAACATAAGTCAACTCAAATGAATGTTTAATAAGTGAATGTAGATACCAAATTGATATATATTAAAAATCTACCAGCTGGGGGAAGAATTTGTGTACATAGCAGCTGTCGAGCCACCACGAGGCCATTTACCAGCTGTCGAGTTGTGATTTTTTTATTTAAATTTTTTGTCTTTCTTTTAACAGTGATGAATAGTGTGTAGACTAGCGGATAATATAACTAATAATGGCCTGTCTTCAAGGAGAGATTTGTCTTGTACACTGAGATAAGAGGAACAGAAATACTTACATAACTCAGCTATGTAATAAGAGGTGGCTGTATGACCTATACTGAGAGAGGTATGGTAAGACATGAAGGGGTGAATGATGATGATGATGTTCGAGTAAATTTGATCTTAGACGGAATACATTGGTGATATAATGTCAGATGACGTGTGTTGTGACTTATAATGGAAGAAAAGGTGGGGTGATGGCTAGGTTATGACATATTAACCACGGAAATATTGTTAATACGAGAGTGTAAAGAACCAGATGGAATGTATAATATGAAGAACTGTTTGTTGATGAGGGTAATGATTATTAATATTTTTTTTTACCTAACTGCGGTTTGTAAAATAATAGAAAAAACTAATAAGAAATTTTAGCTAACTTTGCAGACCTTTTTTTCTGACGATACATCTTCAAGACCCAAGAGAACTTAAGAAGCTTCTATTTGTTGTTGTTCCATCTAAATCATTCCCGCGCGAGGTACAACATGCTCTTGGTATAGTTGATGCAGGGATCACATAGTGTGTTTGTGGTGCGGCTACTGAGACGGCCCATACGTATGTTGAAGTTGATTCTATAACATGTATTATTAAGCTTCAATAACTAAGGTCTTTAAACTCGTATTCTAGGTTAGTATATACACACACACTAGTCGTCAACAATTATAAATTAAATAACATCTCTGGTTATGTGTTGATTGTAGCGTGTGTTCAGCTAACTCACTGTGGCCAATGACTAACTTACTCTTGGTATAAAATATTCTCAGTAAATAAAACAGACTTATAGGATACCGTATTAAAGTGTCCCAAACTACTAAATTATTATGAATGTGATAATATACACAACGTATAACTAAACAAAGGAGTTAATTGTAGCCAGATATTATTAAAGGATTTTAAATGTAAAATTAGAATCAACTTCAGTCACGAACCTAAACTGTAAATTCACAATAAAATATTAAAGATGCAAAATAAAAACTAAATAGAAAATGTGATAAAATTACAAAATGAACATAAAGTTAAAATAAAAATAAATAACAGAATCGTGTTAATTTTTTGTTTTAAATCTAACTGAAAGATATACAGGACAATAAACTTTTAGATCCAATACTCACATATTTCAGTAAATGTAATAAATATGAAGTAAAGCGATATGCCTAATACATAAGTAAATAATAAAAAATTTAAACTAGCATTAACTAGAGCTTAAATAAAACTCATAGAACACAAACCAAATACGCAGACAAGTCAGGACATAAAGGAACATAAAACAGAAAACTTGGGACAGTCTTACAAGTTTCAGTAAGTCAATATACAACTGTGGTGGGCAGGTGTCAGTAAGTGTTTATCCACCGCACTCTTATGTTGTGTTACTCAGACAAGAATTTTCTGTATGTTGTGCATTTGGGGGATGTGTCCCGACAGAATCAGTTCTACCGTAACAATATAAATTAATATTTTTTTAATAAATCAATTTTTTTTAACATGTTAGTGCCAGTGTTGCCAACCATAGGGAATTATCCCAGATTTAGGGAATCTGAGGCACGTATATAATTTTAAAATAATTATACGATTTTATTGGTAAAATTTGTTCCCAGGATATCTAAGGATGGTTATTATACCACACACACACACACACACACACACACACACACACACACACACACACACACAACAATGATCAAAAGAACGATTGGATCTTCCCATGTTCCTGTGTCCTGGATGTTTCCTGCATATTATATGAATCCCGTGTCCTCCGCGAATTTTTATATAAACACAGAGTAACTGTATGTCCCAGGTCACACAGGCCTTCAGTCTGGTGTGGCGTATCTTGGTCTGCAGTGACAAGACCCACATTTGTTTCTGATGTTAGGGTCTGTCACAGTGACACTTAGTGACACCTGTGATGATAAGCATCCCTCTTGCTTCTCCACTAACAGGTGATGTCCAAATCTTGCTGTAGCGGGGCGAGTCAACTGACTTCACTGCTTCTTCACTGTTGACACACTTGTTTCCACACCATATCCTTCCACGGGTTGGAGATGTTCCATGGTCAGCCAGGAACCCGGACTTTACGGCGCCTGCCTTCACCTGGGAGTTCCTGAAATCAAACAGTCTAACACAAGAGGTCAAGGACCCTCCAACATTTACACAGACACATTGATCAGGAGTGAGCCAAGACTAAACCTGACAGTTAACAAAAAGTAGTGTGAAGCATCGAGGTCCGTGTATACCAGACGACGGTACATATTTAAACATCCGATTAAGAATAAAAACTTTTGACTTTTATGGCTGTAACATTTTTTAACAGTATAAAGTTGGTTGTGTCGGTGAAGACATCGTTTACTATTACAACATAACTAAAGTCAACTAAATTATGTATGGTAGGGTTAGTCACGTTAGTAAGGACATTATTCATGTCCAGGTTGTGTTTTGGTTAAGAAGACATCGTGATAATACCCATAATAAACATGTCAGTCATGAGTTGACCATAACAGTTATCACCGAGCCAGGCAAGTCATCACCTTTCACCTCTTATACCACCGAGAAAACCGGATCTTAAAAGGTAATTCAATTTTAATCATGAGTGTAATAATATAAGCAAGAACCTCCACATTATAACCCGTGGCCTGGTATATTACTGACGGTGGCCTCCCATTGACGGCGGCCTGCCAGTTCTATAAATATCTACGAGAACTTCATATAAAACACACCTGTGATCTAATGGGAGGTGAGCTGACGCGACACTGTGGGACACTTCCTTGTTATGAACCAAGTGAACAACTCTGCCTCACACTCACTAAGCCATGGTGGTGGTGGTGAAGCCTGAACACTGAGGGCCAGCTTGAACATTGAAGGCCAAGCTGAACACTGAGGGCCAAGCTGAACACTGAGGGCCAAGCTGAACATTGAGGGCCAGACTGAGCCCTGAAGGCCAGTTTAAGCACTAAAGTCCAACCAGAACACAGAACACGAGACTGAACTCTGAGCACAAGACTGAACACACAACACAAGACTGAGCAAAAAATACGAGACTGAACACAGAACACGAGACTGTACACAGAAGACCAGCCAGCCAGACTGTCCCGTTACCTTACACTCTTATCCGGTTATACTGTATATGAAAGCAACATTTCAGTGGCCCAACACCTTGCTTGAAGCCGGAAAAAAAAAGATAAAATATTTTGTATATTTTTTGGGCGAATAAATCTTGAAGCCGATAAATAAAACAAGTGAATAAGTTAATTGCTAGGAAGTGTTTTTGTTGTTTTTTGTTCATACTGAGATTGAGTGTTAGTAGATGTTGAAGGGTGAAGTGTACTTGTTACAGTATATATTGTCAGTGTTAAGTTGTTTTGGGTTTGAATGACACACACACACACACACACACACACACACACACACACACACACACACAGTGATTCCGGCAATGTTTAAAATGCGTAAGAGTATATTCCGTTTTTTTCTCCTCTTGGCCAGATACGGATGAACAAGTTTTATATAATAATAATAATAATAATAATAATAATAATAATAATAATAATAATAATAATAATAATAATAATAATAATAATAATAATAATAATAATAATAATAATAATAATAATAATAATAATAATAATAATAATAATAATAATAATAATAATAATAATAATAATAATAATAATAATAATAATAATAATAACGATTTATTGAAAGAACATGACAGAAAGGGCTGAAAATATACAGTTACATAACAATGGAAGGAATCACTTGATTGACAAATAATGAACAAATAACTTAAGCGATACAAATATGATATATAATAACTAGGTGGGGAGAAGGTCATACTACAGAGCACTTCAACATAGTAACAATACAAAGGTAAGATTGGTAGGGAGTGATCAGACCGCGCGCGTGTGTGTGTGTGTGTGTCGCTAATCATGTCTCACACCCATGGCACTGACAACCTAATTTTACCCACCTAGTATTAATACACAAGACCTTACTATCAATTGCCCTTTATCTCTCAATCAAATATCCTACCAGTGAGGGGTGGGGGTGGGGTGGGGTTACCTTCCCTAATCTCACCTCAATACCTATAATTTGGTTTGTTTTGATACCAATACCAAACAGCTTAAAAAAAAAATCTTGGGGTAGGTCAAGCTCAATATAACTGGAACAATTCTGGGGGCGTGTTTTTCTGTTCTCGTCTAAATTAGATGCTGAAGGCTGCCAAGGTGTTGAGGTGGCGGGGAAGGGGTGGTGGGGGGTGGGAGGGGATATATGTGTCTAGCCTACCTCCATCACCCCTTTCCCTCCACCCTCTTCAAACCTCCCCCCATACTTTATACTTTATACCTTCCCTTCCTTCACCCCCCTGTCAAACCTTTTTCCACCCCTTCCTCCTTCCATCTCCCTCACACCTCCTTTACCTTCCCTTCCTTCACCCCCCTGTCAAACCTTTTTCCATCCCTTCCTCCTTCCATCTCCCTCACACCTCCTCCTCTCCATTTTCCTCACACCTCCCCTTCCTCCATCACTCATACTACCCCCCTTCCCCTTACCCACCCCCACCAAACAGTGGTGTGGAAAATCCTATTATGATTTGAAAGACCTTCACTTCCCTCCACTTGACGGTGTAATTATTGAGATTTGGCTAAGACTCCCTGTTATAAAGTAACTGACAAAGACCCTGTGTAATTATGTGATTGGAAAAGACCCAACGTATATAAGCGATTGGTTAAGACTATGTGTAATTTGATTGGTCAAGGTCTTGTCTGGTCTTGACTGGTCAACTTTCTCAGTCCTCGAATCAAATTATATGGTTGGTTAAGACCTCGTAATAAAAAATGTACATATATGTGGTTGTCTAAAACTACATGTGAATACGCGACAGGAGTGGGGTTAAGACCTACCGGTGTGTGTGTGTGAGTGTGTGTGTGTGTGTGTGTGTGTGTGTGTGTGTGTGTGTGTGAACCCTCGATGTGAACCCTTAATTATCCCACATGGAGGTATTGTGTGGTGCGGTAAGTTTTCGCTAATAACATGAGGAGGTTTTGACATTATAGGTGAGGGAGGTTATGTTGTACCCAGCTCACAAGGCCACGCTTCTCATGGCTCTCAGATTCCTATCCTACAGAAAAAATAACTCTAACCCAGCGCTGAGAGATCGTGTATAAATCATTTTGTTTTTACCTAATCGTGTAGTGATTGGTAGTTGATTATGTAGTGATTGGTTGTTGATTTTGAGAACTTGATCGAGGGTCTCTATGAGTCATGTCGTGGAGGTTTAATTTACCCTGGGATGTTACTGAAGCATTTAAGAGCCAGACATGTGATTACAGTCAAGGACTTTGACAACTTGAAGGTCTTAAACTAGTTCAATCTTATGACCACATGAAGACCCGATAAAAGTCGCACATACACACACACACACACACACACACACACACATACCTTTCTCTTAACAAGTTGGCAGACGTTTACCTGTGTCTTATGTCGGCATCGTAGTACAAATCTTATATTCGTGTATCAGCAGACAGAAATTTTGTATATTTACTACATAATCTTCTTGTCTAAATAACGTCGCTTGTTTTCAACTTCCTAAAGAATAATTTCTACGGTATTGTCTCCGAAATAAGGATGAAGAAAAATTTAGTTATGGTATGTTAGAGTCGTAGGTAAATGTTGGACTAATTGGCCATCAAATTTGTGTCATAATTTCAACAGGTGAAGTAAATGCTCGCTTACCTGAGGACCAGAACGCTAACATGTAAGTAATGCTGTTGGTATTATATTACAGTTTTTATGTACGCTGTTATCAAGAACAAATGTTGGTGTCAAGACTCAAGCCCCGTAAAGTAAACAAGTGGATAATAAAACCGAACTTTACTACATTTTGATTCGATTACAATTATTCTGGTTTTCCTGATCCATTTCTTGTCTTCCAAATGTGGGTTTCTTGTGAAGTGTGTGAGGCAGCAGCTGGGTGTGAGGAGGAGTGAGTCATTGGACCTTCACTTGTACGACTCTGACGGAACTAGACAACACTGAGGGTAATTTGCGTCCCTGTGAAAAAATGTCTATGTTAATGTAGTAATTCTGGTATATTATGGTAAAATATACTAATTTCTGGACTTAAATACAGTCATCACTCACAAATGCTGGCCTCTGTAAAGCCGATTGCGCCAAAGATATGACATTACACATTACATGTATATTATAAAATGTATCCGAGAATCATATCTAAAAAACAACTGAACTGATAAGGACAGATGGACTTACGAACGGATGGACGGAGGAAGCAATACAGGAAAAAAATATAGAGCGAACAATGACCATGAGTGTTTGGAAAAAAATAGGTTCATGGTGCAACAGAGTAGTGATGAAAACCGCAGAAATGTGATCATGGCTGTGGATAATATTATCACCCAATGGTTCAATTAATGATCCTTGAGGACAACTGACAGAGGTTTAGATAATTATTAGCTTCGTTAGTTAGATCTATGAATACTTTATCTGAATGACAGCAACTGAAAGAGGATGAAAGTGAAGTGACCTGTGTGTGTGTGTGTGTGTGTGTGTGTGTGAGAGAGAGAGAGATACAAGTATTTACAAGTAAGACCAGGAGAAACACTTATTCTACCCGTGTAAAACAAACATGTTATCAGCCTGAGTGTGTCTGTGTTTAAAGAGAATAACGAATGAGGGAAAAAGCCCCTTGGAATATATATAATAGTTAGTATTATGCTGAACAAATGTGACCTTGGTAGAGAAGCAACACGATGATCAGAGCGTAGTGTGTCATTACTGTGTGTAGGCTGTGATACTCGAGTCAAGAAAGATAATAAAAAAGAAAATAATATACGATTCGGCGATGCTTGTTTACTCTCGTGTTCTGTAGGTTGGTGCCAGGATAAAGTCATCGTAAGTCAGGCAGCACGGGAGTAGGAGAACGTCATCGTAAGTCAGGCAGCACGGGAGTAGGAGAACGTCATCGTAAGTCAGGCAGAGCGGGAGTAGGAGAACGTCATCGTAAGTCAGGCAGAGCGGGAGTAGGTGAACGTCATCGTAAGTCAGTCAGCGCGGGAGTAGGAGAATGTCATCGTAAATCAGTCAGCACAGGAGTAGGAGAACGTCATCTAAAGTCAGGCAGCACGGGAGTAGGTGAACGTCATCGCAAGTCAGTCAGCGCGGGAGTAGGAGAACGTCATCGTAAGTCAGGCAGCACTGGAGTAGGAGAACGTCATCGCAAGTCAGTCAACATGGGAGCAGGAGAACGTCATCGTAAATCAGTCAGCAGGAGTAGGTGAACGTCATCTAAAGTCAGGCAGCACGGGAGTAGGTGAACGTCATCGTAAGTCAGTCAGCGCGGGAGTAGGAGAACGTCATCCCCAAGTCAGTCAGCATGAGCAGGAGAACGTCATCGTAAATCAGTCAGCACAGGAGTAGGAGAACGTCATCTAAAGTCAGTCAGCATGAGAGCAGGAGAACGTCATCGTAAATCAGTCAGCACAGGAGTAGGAGAACGTCATCGAAAGTCAGTCAACATGGGAGCAGGAGAACGTCATCGTAAATTAGTCAGCACAGGAGTAGAGAACGTCATCTTAAGTCAGGCAGCACGGGAGTAGGAGAACGTCATCGTAAGTCAGGCAGCACGGGAGGAAACGTCATCTTAAGTCAGGCAGCACGGAGTAGGAGAACGTCATCGTAAGTCAGTCAGCGCGGGAGTAGGAGAACGTCATCGAAAGTCAGTCAACATGGGACCAGGAGAACGTCTTCGTAAATCAGTCAGCACAGGAGTAGGAGAACGTCATCTAAAGTCAGGCAGCACGGGAGTAGGAGAACGTCATCGTAAGTCAGTCAGCGCGGGAGTAGGAGAACGTCATCGAAAGTCAGTCAACATGGGACCAGGAGAACGTCTTCGTAAATCAATCAGCACAGGAGTAGGAGAACGTCATCTAAAGTCAGGCAGCACGGGAGTAGGAGAACGTCATCGTAAGTCAGTCAGCATGAGAGCAGGAGAACGTCATCGTAAATCAGTCAGCACAGGAGGAGAACGTGTCAGTCAGCACAGGGAGTAGGAGAACGTCATCCCCCCAAGTCAGTCAGCATGAGAGCAGGAGAACGTCATCGTAAATCAGTCAGCACAGGAGTAGGAGAACGTCATCTAAAGTCAGTCAGCGCGGGAGTAGGAGAACGTCATCCCCAAGTCAGTCAGCATGAGAGCAGGAGAACGTCATCGTAAATCAGTCAGCACAGGAGTAGGAGAACGTCATAGAAAGTCAGTCAACATGGGAGCAGGAGAACGTCATCAAATTAGTCAGCACAGGAGTAGGAGAACGTCATCTTAAGTCAGGCAGCACGGAGTAGGAGAACGTCATCGTAAGTCAGGCAGCAGGGAGGAGAACGTCATCTTAAGTCAGGCAGCACGGAGAGTGAACGTCATCGAAGTCAGGCAGCACGGGAGTAGGAGAACGTCATCTTAAGTCAGGCAGCACGGGAGTAGGAGAGAACGTCATCGTAAGTCAGGCAGCACGGGAGGAGCGTCATCTTAAGTCAGGCAGCACGGGGAGTAGGTGAACGTCATCGTAAGTCAGGCAGCACGGGGAGAGGAGAACGTCATCTTAAGTCAGGCAGCACGGGAGTAGGAGAACGTCATCGTAAGTCAGGCAGCACGGGAGTAGGTGACGTCATCGTAAGTCAGGCAGAGCGGGGAGGAGAACGTCATCTAAAGTCTGGCAGCACGGGAGTAGAGAACGTCATCCCCCAAGTCAGTCAGCATGAGAGCAAGGAGAACGTCTTCGTAAATCAATCAGCACAGGAGTAGGAGAACGTCATCTAAAGTCAGGCAGCACGGGAGTAGGAGAACGTCATCGTAAGTCAGTCAGCGCGGGAGTAGGAGAACGTCATCCCCCCCAAGTCAGTCAGCATGAGAGCAGGAGAACGTCATCGTAAATCAGTCAGCACAGGAGTAGGAGAACGTCATCTTAAGTCAGGCAGCACAGGAGTAGGAGAACGTCATCTAAAGTCAGGCAGCGCGGGAGTAGGAGAACGTAATCATAAGTCAGGCAGCACGAGAGTAGTAGTGTTTCACGAAGCATTAAGGATAGAAGATGAATTAATTTAACTTATATTATCACAGTAAGGATGTAGTCACTAATGTATATAATCTAAGTATTTTTTTTTCCTTCTTATACGACATCCACCCAATTTCTCTTCTCACTAACTAAATCTTTAATCAGGTTTTCGTCCCATTCGTCTTTTTCCTGAATTTTAATAATACTCGTAAAATTATGTATATTGCCTTCAGTTCTTTTAGGGATAATTTTTGTCAGTAGCTGTTTTTTTTTTCCCCCTCTCTTCGTCTTCCTCAATTTCTTCTATTTCCTTCTCCTCTTTTTCCTCCATCATCCTTTCATCCCCCTCCATCTCCTCTTCTTCCATCTCCTCCTCTTCCTCCATCAACTGTTCCTCTATCCTCTCTTTCTCCTTCATATCCCACTTCTCCTTTTCTTCTTCCTCCATTTCATCTTCTTCCATTTCCGCCTTCATCTGCTCCTCCTTCATCTCCTCCTCCTCCTCCATCTTCTCCCCCTTCATCTCCTCCTCCTCCATCTCCTCCTCCTCCTCCAACTCCCCCTCCTCCTCCTCCTCCAACTCCCCCTCCTCCTCCTCTTACTAACGCTTCCTCACCGACTGTAGTTTATTTTCCACTCTTCCAAATCACATCCCATTAATTAACATCCAGAATCGCCATAAAGTTGTCTGTACCTGGATCGACCGACTCCCTCTTCTGGCCCATGACTCAGAGACTTGGTGACAGGATACAACGAGTAAACAGCGGACTAATGTTGAATAAATAGCAATAAATGTTTAGTAAATAGAAGACTAATGTTGAATAAATAGCAACAAAGGTTTAGTAAATAGAAGACTAATGTTGAATAAATAGCAATAAATGTTTCGCAAATAGAAGACTAATGTTGATTAAATAGCAACAAAAGTTTAATAAATAGAATACTAATGACGAATAAATTGTATAAAAAAATAGTAAAAAGTATACTAATGCTGAATAAATAGCAACAATGGTTATACACAGAAAGGTCCTGTTTGAAAATGAAAAACAATAATACACAAACAATAATACACAAACAATAATACACAAACAATAATACACAAACAATAATACACAAACAATAATACACAAACAACAATAATACACAAACAATAATACACAAACAATAATACACAAACAATAATACACAAACAATAATACACAAACAATAATACACAAACAATAATACACAAACAATAATACACAAACAATAATACACAAACAATAATACACAAACAATAATACACAAACAATAATACAAAAACAATAATACACAAACAATAATACACAAACAATAATACACAAACAATAATACAGCTTACCTACCATGAGACAACTGATCCCGAATAACAAAATTACCCAAAAAAAATAATAACAGTTAACATTCGAATAAGTCAGAGTGGAAAGTCACCCAGTCACCTGTCAACTGTGTAGTGAGTGTAGCCGCCTCGTCCCTACTGATGAGAGAGAGAAAAACCAGTCTAATGCGTTAACCTGCTTGGCTAGTCGCCTTTAACCTACAGTTTACATAAGTCGATAGCGAGGTGGCAGACACGTGGATAACACAGTACCCCCCTCGCCTCATTACACCTGCTCATATACCTGTTACACCTGCTTATATACCTGTTACACCTGCTTATATACCTGTTACACCTGCTTGTATACCTGTTACATCTGCTATATACCTGTTACATCTGCTCATATACTTGTTACACCTGCTTATATACCTGTTACATCTGCTCATATATCTGTTACCTGTTACACCTGCTTATATACCTGTTACATCTGCTTATATACCTGTTACATCTGCTTATATACCTGTTACACCTGCTTATATACCTGTTACATCTGCTCATATACCTGTTACACCTGCTTATATACCTGTTACACTGCTTATATACCTGTTACACCTGCTTATATACCTGTTACACCTGCTTATATACCTGTTACATCTGCTTATATACCTGTTACACCTGCTTATATACCTGTTACACCTGCTTATATACCTGTTACACCTGCTTATATACCTGTTACACCTGCTTATATACCTGTTACACCTGCTTATATACCTGTTACACCTGCTTATATGCCTGTTACATCTGCTCATATACCTGTTACACCTGCTTATATACCTGTTACATCTGCTTATATACCTGTTACACCTGCTTATATACCTGTTACATCTGCTTATATACCTGTTACACCTGCTTATATACCTGTTACACCTGCTTATATACCTGTTACACCTGCTTATATACCTGTTACACCTGCTTATATACCTGTTACACCTGCTTATATACCTGTTACACCTGCTTATATGCCTGTTACATCTGCTCATATACCTGTTACACCTGCTTATATACCTGTTACATCTGCTTATATACCTGTTACACCTGCTTATATACCTGTTACATCTGCTTATATACCTGTTACACCTGCTTATATACCTGTTACACCTGCTTGTATACCTGTTACATCTGCTCATATACTTGTTACACCTGCTTATATACCTGTTACACCTGCTTATATACCTATTACACCTGCTTATATACCTGTTACACCTGCTTATATACCTGTTACATCTGCTCATATACTTGTTACACCTGCTTATATACCTGTTACACCTACTCATATACCTATTACACCTGCTTATATACCTGTTACACCTGCTTATATACCTGTTACACCTGCTTATATACCTGTTACACCTGCTTATATACCTGTTACACCTGCTTATATGCCTGTTACATCTGCTCATATACTTGTTACACCTGCTTATATACCTGTTACATCTGCTCATATACCTGTTACACCTGCTTATATACCTGTTACATCTGCTCATATACCTGTTACATCTGCTCATATACCTGTTACACCTGGCTTATATACCTTGTTAAGATCTGCTCATATAATTGTTACACCTGGGCTTACATACCTGTTACACTCCTAAGGACATACCTGTTAAGCATCTGCTTATATATACCTGTTACACCTGCTTATATACCTGCTAAGACCTGCTTATATACCTGTTACATCTGCTCATATACCTGTTACATCTGCTTATATATACCTGTTACACCTGCTTATATACCTGTTACACCTACTTATATACCTGTTACACCTGGCTTATATGACCTGTTCACCTGCTTATATACCTGTTACATCTGCTCATATACCTGTTACACTCCTTGCTTATATACCAGGTACACCTGCTCATATACCTGTTACACCTGCTTATATACCCGATACATCTGCTCATATACCTGTTACATCTGCTCATATACCTGTTACACCTGCTTATATACCTGTTACACCTGCTTATATACCTGTTACATCTGCTCATATACCTGTTACACCTGCTTATATACCTGTTACACCTGCTTATATACCTGTTACACCTGCTCATATACCTGTTACACCTGCTTATATACCCGATACATCTGCTCATATACTTGTTACACCTGCTCATATACCTGTTACATCTGCTCATATACCTGTTACACCTGCTATATGCCTGTTACATCTGCTTATATACCTGTTACTTCTGTTCTCATACCTGTTACACCTGCTCATATACCTGTTACATCTGCTTATATACCTGTTACATCTGTTCTTATACCTGTTACACCTGCTCATATACCGTCTACACCTGATCATATACCTCTTACACACAGACTGACATCTTTAACATCTTATCACACGTATATTTGTATAAATATATTGTAACTTTTGTTTATTCATGTATTTATTACTTTATTTATCAATTATTCATTCATTAATCTACTTGCAAATCAATTTCATAAATTTGATTAACTATTTTATGTATCTTATTTACTGACTGATTTATTTATTTTTAATTACTCTTATTTATTTTATTTAATCAATTATATACTTTTCACTTCATACAACTGCGTATATCGTTACTGTATTTAGTTTATTCATTTAGGTAATAGATTATTTAACTAATTATCAATATTATTAATTTCAATTTTAGGTTTCTCAATATTCATCTATTTTATTACGTTATTTCTTATTAATTCCAATTTATTCAATTTCTTATTAAATCGATTTCTTATATTATTCACCAATTCCTTTCGGTAACTATTCATTAGTCATCTTTTTTGTATTTATTTAAATAGTTAAGCTTTTTATTTATTAATTTAATATCCTTATATCTATTTGAATATTAATTTTAAGAATTAAATATTCCATTTTTTACCAATATTTTTCTTCTTTTTTTATTTAAATAGGAAACTTTATTAAACTATTTATTAATTCTACTTATTTGATCCTTCACCCAGTTTTATTATGGGATTATTTTTCATTTACTTATTTAACTATATATATATATATATATATATATATATATATATATATATATATATATATATATATATATATATATATATATATATATATATACTAGAATAAATGGCACCTCCGGCGGCTCATTCGCTAGGCCACGGTAGGACGCCACCCTCCGGGAGGCTCCACATTGTCTCACTGTTCAGTCCCCAAAACTTCTTCTTCCATCAATAGTTCATTAACGGTGTATGTAAGTTCCACCATGTTTTTCACTACAACAGTACAGCAAAGTATATTTTTTTAGCATTAAACTGTTATTATTTTATTGTCTAATCATCACTACATATAACACACCATCATCACTACATATAACACCATCCATCATCATCATAACACCATCCATCATCACTACATCACCACCCATCATCACTACATATAACACCATCCATCATCACTACATATAACATATCCATCACCATCACCATCATCATCACTACATATAACACCACCCATCATCACTACATATAACACCACCCATCATCACTACATATAACATCAACCATCATCACTACATATAACACCATCCATCATCACTACATATAACACCACCATCATCACTACATATAACACCATCCATCATCACTACATATAACATCAACCATCATCACTACATATAACACCACCCATCATCACTACATATAACATCAACCATCATCACTACATATAACACCATCCATCATCACTACATATAACACCATCCATCATCACTACACATAACACCATCCATCATCACTACATATAACACCACCCATCATCACTACATATAACACCATCCATCATCTACACTACATATAACACCATCCATCATCACTACAGATCGGTAAAATAGTTTCCGAGATTCTCGTGCGGACACACACACAAACAAACACACACACACAAACAAACACACCACACACAAACAAACAGACATACTTCTTTGTTTTATATAGATAGACATATACAGAGGCACCGACTATATACAGGGATAGTGAAGAAAATAGATTAAGCGAGATAGTAGTGACTAGTAACAATGTTAGTAAGCAAATAGACAAATTAAAGCTTAATAATGAGATATTTGCCAGAATAATAAAGGAATGGAAGGAAGAGCTTAGTATGCCCTTAGCAAAGTTGTCCTTAAAAACGGGTGTAGCAGCAGAATCCTGAAGGTTAGCGAATGTAATGCCGATTTTCAAGAATGGATAAAGATCACTATCTTATAACTAGCGTCCAATCAGTTTAACATCAATTGTAGGCAATTGGAAGCAATAATTTCAAACTCTATTCGTAATTGCCTGGAGAAGCACAAGTTGATCAATGATTCCCAACATGGCTTCACAAACGGGCGTTCATGTCTAACTAATGCATTAACATTCTTTTCTTCTGTTTTCGAATCAGTGGACGAGGGGCACAATTATGATGTGGTATATCTCGACTTTATCAAAGCCTTCGACAGAGTCCCCCACGAAAGACTAAGATAAGTGGAGGCTCATGACATTAAAGGAGTTATTCTAAAATGGATTAGGGCGTGGTTACAGGACAGTAAACAGCGAGTGAGCGTTAACGGCACTGAATTCGATTGGAGCAACGTCACTAGTGGCGTTCCCCAAGGCTCCGTACTTGGACCATTATCATTTATTATATACGTAAGCGACATAGATATCGGCGTTGACAGCAACTTCGGTAAATTTGCTGATTACACTAAAATAGGGCGTGTAATTAAATCTGACGAGGACTCCGCAAAATTACAGGAAAATCTAAAAAAAAATTTCGAATGGTCTGAAAAATGGCAGATGAAATTCAATGTGGACAAATGTAAAGTATTCAGTATAGGAGATGTAAACAGGGAAACCAGATACCAGATGAACAACGATGTTGTTGAGAAATTCAACTGCTAGAAGGATTTAGGAGTAATGATAATTAGGAATCTTAAGCCACGTAAACAATGTGTATTTGCTCGAAACAAGGCTAATAAAGTACTTTGGTTCATACAAAGGAGTATTAATTGCAAGGCTAGCGAGGTCATCCTAAAACTATATCTTGCGCTTGTGAGACCTCACTTGGTTTACGCAGTTCAATTCTGGTCACCGTATTACAGAATGGATATAAAATCCTTGGAAAGAATTCAAAGGAGAATGACAAGACTAATCCCGGGCATTAAGAAACTTGAGTACAGAGACAGGTTAAAGCATCTTAATCCGCACTCCCTCGAGAGACGTAGAGTGAGGGGCGATATGATAGAGGTGTATAAATGGAAGTCACGGCTAAACAAAGGGGACATAACAAAGGTACTCAAACTATCCAACCAGGAGCGAACACGTAACAATGGTTTTAAATTAGAAAAATTTAGATTTAGTCGCGAAATATGTAAACATTGGTTTGGAAATAGAGTAGTGGACGAGTGGAACAAGTTACCAAATACCATCATTAACTCGAATACGCTGGCTAGCTTCAAACATAGGTTGGGCGGATATATGAACAATAGGGGTTGGGTGTAAATGGGACTGCCCAGTATGGGCTGCAGTTTCCTCCATTCTTATGTTCTTATGTTCCTATGAGAGATAATTAATTTTGTTATTTATTATATTTATTTTTCTGTGATATTTATTTTGTTTTTCTCTACTTTAAAAATTTTACTTTATTTTGCACGTGGTCAACTACTTAATGTTTAACACTGGAGATAAGAATTTGGAATACCTGTTTGTTTCTTTTAATGCATTTACACGCCAGGCCTGCGTGTGCATGCCCTCATACATATATTTATGTAAAAACACCTTGATGTGTGTGTGTGTGTGTGTGTGTGTGTGTGTGTGTGTGTGTGTGATCATGGCTTATGTGTGTATATTATGTAGCCAATATGTGTGTATGTGGGAGGACCAATTTAATAGTAAGTTTAACGAGCCACTGATGGAAATAATGAACAAGGCAGATCAAAAGTTGATTGTTACCTGCGTTAGCGCGTGGCTGACAGGTGCGGACATGAGACCCAGTCTTGTACAACACTAAGTGGTTTATGGCGCGTGGTAAGGTAAAGGTGATATCACACTAGTGCATTTTTCCTCCAACCTCCAACCTCAGGTCAGATAACCTCGCATACTGTATGTCCACATCCAACCTCAAATCATAACACTAAACATGGCGTCACTCTCAAGATACGCTGCTGCACATCCGTTGCCCTTATGGTGAAGTGATGCACCATGCAGTGGGGAAAGTTTGTTTTTGTACGTAAGTAAACAGGAATCAAATGCCAGTTTAACAATCTTCAAGTCAATAGTTAATATTCACCATAGTGTTTATTGCTTACCAATTATACCAAGTAAAAGACAAAAGTTATCAAGCATTATATTTAAAATAAGAGTTAGTAAAGAGTTTCATATGACGCTGGTTACACGTGAAGCTTAACTGGAGTTGTTCAGCCCTCAGACAACGAGGTGGTGGTTGGAGGACAGGAGCCTCCGTCTGAATAGGTGTTGAAAAAAAATGCACGTGTGACATCCCGTTAATGAACAAGATTACTTGAGTAGTCAGTAAATGTTTATGAACCGCATGTGTTTGATTAATTTACTCATCCACTCACTCATTCACTCACCAACGGGAAAAAAGTTACTGATTCATACATTTATTCACTCAATCACTCACTCACTCACTCACTCACTTGTGGAAAAATTATTAGACTCAAATAACGAAATTCATTATCATTAACGAGGAAAAAATATCTTAAACCAAAGACAGGGAAGAGAGGAGAGTTTAGTCAGTCAGTCAGTCAATAAAAGGTAAAGCAAGATAAAATAGCCAGACTTAATTACACAATGGCATGATCAATTAAAGTTATCATAAAAATAAACTTGTTCTCTCATTTTTAATCAGAGGGAAACATTAACATACACATGACTAAAAATCGAGACTGGACGATGTGTTTATCTAAGGTCTTTAACTTGACCTAACGAGAAGAATAACACGGCGACAGTCACAGTGGAACAGACAGTAGACAGCAACAGACAACAGAAAAAAAACAGAAGCAAGACACAGTAGGTTAACAGTAACCGGTAACAGCAAGACACAGATAGACAGCAGCAAGACACAGTAGGTTAACAGTAACCGGTAACAGCAAGACACAGATAGACAGCAGCAAGACACTGTAGGTTAACAGTAACCGGTAACAGCAAGACACAGATAGACAGCAGCAAGACACAGTAGGTTAACAGTAACCGGTAACAGCAAGACACAGATAGACAGCAGCAAGACACAGTAGGTTAACAGTAACCGGTAACAGCAAGACACAGATAGACAGCAGCAAGACACAGTAGGTTAACAGTAACCGGTAACAGCAAGACACAGATAGACAGCAGCAAGACACAGTAGGTTAACAGTAACCGGTAACAGCAAGACACAGATAGACAGCAGCAAGACACAGTAGGTTAACAGTAACCGGTAACAGCAAGACACAGATAGACAGCAGCAAGACACTGTGGACAGTAAAAAGATAGAGTAGACAGTAACAAGACAGAGTAGACAGCAGCAAGACACAGTAGACAGCAACAGGCAACAGAAAGACACAGAAGACAACAATAGACAACAGTGCGACTCAGTAGACAGCAACAGAAAACAGCAGCAAGACACAGTAGACAGCAGCAACAGACAACAACAGCAGCAGAACACCTTGAACGTTAACAAGTACAACATATTCGTCATGTGACTCATGCAACCACCTTGGTAATAAAAAGGACAGAAAATAGCAGACAGGCAGGACAGGAATACTGAAAAATTAAAACAAAAACAGATGACAGCCACCAACCGAGTCATGTAAGTACCCCGGCAATGAACACAGCAAAAGGCAACTTAAGCATAAAGAATAACACACATCGTAACATGACGCTATAAGCAGAAAAAACTTCCTGTAACATCCTTGGCAATATATATGACATGAAAAAGCAGTCTGTTAAGATAGATTTAACTTAGTATGCATCAAGGTCGACCAGATTTTGAGGAGGATAAACGTTCCTTAAATCCTGAATGCTCGACCCCTCCCGACATGAACCCATGGCAACAAAACGCGAAATATGATCACGACCATCTCTCTGTCCACTCGATACTACCAACACCAAACACGGAGGGGCCGGTCCCTTCTGAAGAACCCAGCACAAAAACTAGTGTCTTATGCTGAGTAGCAGGAGTCACCAAATGAAGCAAGCTACCGATACTAGCGTCACAAGCAACACCACCAGTAGCATCACCACCAGTAGCACCAGCAGCACCAGTAACACCACCAGCACCACCACCATTAGCATCCCCTGCGCCACCATCAGTAGCAACAGCACCTGCTGGCTGTATATCACTTGAATACAATTAACGAAGACCGTCTAATGGCTCTGTTTCTTGGCAAAGTCTCTAGCATAAAGCTTTACACTTCTGAGATTGTTAACTAATGTAAAAAAAAAAAATAGTATACTAAAGGTAACGTGTTCCTCCTATCATATAAGGATGGACTTAGGGACGGAAGGACTGACTATACACAATTTGTACCAGGTGGTGGAGAAATCTGAGGAGGACTGACGGTCGATTTGACGGCATACAGTTAAATCATGACGATAGACAGACAGGTAAAAGGCAGAGATGTTCCTTCTTACGCGCCACCACCCTGGGATTTACACCAAATTTATACTGTGGTACATGACACGCGGAACGATGGCTGAGACAAATAAGATTAACACTAAAAGGTAAAATGGAGCTGAAGCATCAAAGGTAAACAGAAAAACTTAAATCATAAGAGATATATTTAACACTGAAGTTAATACAAGTTATCCCTAATAAGCTATGTATAATTATCACACCCCTTATACTGAAACTATCGTGGAAGAAAAGACGGTTAACTTCTCATATAATTTAGCACTGGGGTTGAGGAGTGAATCTTGCCAAATGCTGGTCATCAGGATCTCTAATACCAAGATCATTATTCAGGGGGATTATATAGTATTATTTATCAAGGACAGCTGGAGATATAGCTAAGCTTGTGTCGAGACTATTGTAACAACTATATGTTCACTGGCCTAATCCCATCACTATTGGACAAGATTATTCAGTGGGTGACCAAGGTTAGTAATAATAATAAGAGGGTAGAGAAGAAGTCCTTTAGGAACACCACTACACTGGATAAAAGTGTTAGTGTTACAATGTATTACAACGCTTCAGCAATCAAGGTAATTTTTTTCTTCGTATTCTAAGCTCAGTCAGACACGAAACATCGGCATAACATTGTCCACGAGAAAGAAAATGAATAAATAATGATCACTCACATTTAAAAACTAGGTTACCAGTGAATACAGATAACAGTCACTACAAGCTGATGATATAGTGTTTGTCTGCTGAGTCAGAGAATAAGTTGGGTGGGATGATAAGTGGTTTAAGTTAAGTAAGACCAAGGTTTTCTAGTTCAGATGGAGAAGTGGCAAAACCTGTATAGTGTTGATTGGAATGACAAGGAATCACAAGTCTTGAATAAGTTTTGTTTATTCGGATTTAATGTTGAGTTAGGCCAGCAGTGAATAAGACAATTTGGTGAAGAAAATTATAGAGGAATAAAGATTAGTTGATGAAAAAAAGAAACACCAGATAAGACAGAATAAATGGAAAAAAATAAAGTGAAGGCAGACTAAGAATAGGAA
>NW_024716703.1:17428416-17512797 GCF_018991925.1 Homarus americanus | reverse complement strand
AAGAAATATGCTGCAATGTAACACAAATATACAGAAATATAATTAAAATATACTGAAATATAACACAAATATACTGAAATATAACAAATATACTGAAATATAATTCAAATACAGTAAAATATAACACAAATATACTGAAATTTATCATATACACTGCAATACAACACAAATATACTGACACAGAACAAATATACTGCAATATAACACAAATATACTGAGGTACAACAAATATACTGAAATATAATTCAAATATACTGAAATATAACACAAATATACTGAAATATAACAAATATACTGAATCATAACACAAATATACTAATATATAACAAATATACTGCAATATAACACAAATATTCTGCACTATAACACAAACATACTGAAATATGACACAAATATACTGAAGTATAACAAATATACTGAAATATAATTCAAATATACTGAAATATAACACAAATATACTAAAATATAACAAATATATTGCAATATAACACAAATATACTGCAATATAACACAAATATACTTAAATATAACATATATACTGAAATATAACACAAATATACGAAAATATAACAAATATATTGCAATATAACACATATATACTGAAATATAACACAAATATACTGAAATATAATTCAAATATATTGAAATATAACACAAATATACTGAAATATAACTAAAATATACTGAAATATGACAAATATACTGCAATACAGCACAAATATACTGAAATATAAAGCAAATATACTGAAATATAACACAAATACTGAAATATAAGAAATATACTGCAATATAACACAAATATACTGAAATATAACACAAATATACAGAAATATAACAAATATACTGCAATAAGGATTACAACAGCACACAGTATGGCTGCAATTGGTAAGAAAAATAAAATATAACATGGCAAAATTTTTGTCCTGCGTAATTTTTACAACCCATCTCACGCCTAAAGTAAATCGAAAAATGCTTATGTGTATAGAAGATATTTAACTCAATATCACATATTCTTTTACCTCATCAAATATCTGCTGTCATTCTATGGGACACCCTGCAATATTATAAGGACGACATGGGCTATGGTGACAAATTAATGTGACTTACCTGTTGGTGACGACGATGGTAGGAATGAGACCTCGGCATGTTTCAGTGTTCGACATCACCTCCTTCCCCTGGTGTGGGTGGCTCCAACCTTGGTAACAACTTGTGTATTCTCTGTGACTACCATTACTGGTAGTCAGGGAGAATTAATTACTGGTGTGCCCATCGATCTCACCGTCGTAGCCATGAACGGCAGAGATATGGTCGTTGTAGTGCTTTTATTTACCCGTTACACATCTCTCACCATGCTTAATAATATTAACTATCTCTATGACATTCTTTTTGTTATCAGTGATTGCGGAATTCACGATGTTATGCTCCACCTACACACAGCCTGTTACTAGACTAACCTCACTGTGGCTGGGTAGTGGACACGACTTTTGTGCACGATGGTACAACAGGGGACTTATCCATCTGGTACACTCAGCGTTGTCAATCCACCCTCTCCGTGAGATGTGAATCCGAAGCCTCTCATTTACTCACTCCCTGATCGGGCAATACTAAACATGCTTTGTTTACTATAATGCTCTTATAAATTAACTGATGTCGTACGGGCGCTATCAGGACATAGCCTCGGCCAGGGTCAAGCACAGAGAGTATCTATCTTCATTAACGATTTGAGTAACTATAGTGACATACTTTTATGCTTACTAATCATACTGACAAATAGTCTCGTCACTACTGATATTAAGTTGATGTAAATTTACACGTAGCAATAAGTTATAAATGATGCCCCGGCGGTCTGTCCATACACACACACACACACACACACACACACACACACACACACACACTTTTCACACTCACGTTATTCAAATACTTAAGTGCAAAGGAAAATATTTGATATATGATTAAACAAATAAGTTTTCCACTATATTTCACACCATTAGTGATGAGCTGAAACTTTGTAAACTAATTTGAAACCTCTAGTAATTAAGCAGAAGAAAACAAAAGACTAACCAAAAACGATTATCTAGATCAGAATTTCTACTGTGTAATGATGACGGAATTGTTTGATCAAAGACATAATAAAGAAATCCAGCAATATGTTAAAACTACAGACACTTAGCCACAACACCCATCAGCTGACTCACCCTTACTCAACACGTCATAATGATAGACTACGAGACAACCTAAGTAACCAAACATCCCAGGAGTTGTTATATCATATCTCAACACAGGAGATATTTTACATCTGTCAAATATTACAAACTAAAAAACGAATACTTCATATCAGTCTATCATCTCGCTTTATGTTCTTTGTGTAAACCATTAGCTTAATTATACCTAGAAAGCTTAAGGAGACCTGCTAAGCTGAATAGTACCTCACATCATTAACAAGTAGTGTCACTCCCTGTTCTCAAACTGCATTACCCACAACACCACATACCACAACACCCAGCTTTTATCACCTTCCCTGTTGCTGTTGTTGCTGAGTGAGTCGTAACTCGTGACCATGCCGTAACCACTCCTCATATCTCAGTGTCTTAACAGGTACAACACACCAAATCACAAAAGATAAAATTTATGATAGTGATTGACGTGATTATGTGATATATGTGTGTATATATATATATATATGTATATATATATATATATATATATATATATATATATATATATATATATATATATATATATATATATATATATATATATATATATATATACACATATACACTGTATGGTATATTGTAAAGAGATGTTGCCTCACCTGTATGGGTTAGGTTAGGTTAGCTTTAGGGTAGTTAATATTAAGGTGAAATTAACTGGGAGAGGAGAAGGGTAATCTACAGGTATTCCCAGGCACCTTGGCGTTGCCTTCATGATGATGTAAATTTCAGCATTATCTACACACCTGGTGACATTTACCTGAGTGCTTCCCCGTCAGCCCACACAGCCTCCCCCCCCCCTCCCCTCGTCTCGTCACATCGTCATTACTGAGACCATTCATGAACACACTACCGACAAGACAGCCAAACAAGTACCAGTTAATTGCTATATAAAGAGTACTCTCGGCTGAGTAGCATACGCAGAGTACTACCAGGTAATTAGCATATAAAGTCCGCGATAACAAAAGAGGAAAATGTGTTTCATAAAACGGCCATGAAGGAACAACATCACAGTAATATGATGAACACTGAACGAGCTTATAACAGAATCCTCCAAAAATCTGAAAAAATCGGTAAAGACGACATATTAACTGAGGAAAGGAAACTTGATGGTATATTTCCAGAGCCTTTATAAATACTCCTATCTATACAGTATTAGCTTATATAAACACATATATAGTTCCGTTTATCATTTTTGTATTTAAACCTTAAGATATAATAAAACAGAACTATATTACTTACAAACAGAATATTAAAAAAAAATTATATGAAATATAAATAAGACTGTGGATAATTCTTGATAAAAAACTAATAGTCCAAATTTATGTAAAAAATATAAGAGCTTACCCTCGATGATCCTCCTACCCCTTCCCCTCGCCCATATACGCTACCTAGTCCATGAACTAACTTCCCGAGAGAGAGAGAGAACAGAGGTCAACTAGTGAGGCGCAACTAGAACCACACACACACACACACACACAAAACCTCATCACTACATACTAACAAAAACTTGCAGATGAACGGGTTCCTTATAAATATATCAAACCATGAAAATAACAATAATCTCAATTAAGCACTTTAACATTATTATCTGCTGAAGAAGAACGAATTCATTTTATTTTTCATTAGTCAATTTAATTTTTCCAAATAGATTGTAGCAATAAAGTTAATCATCTGTTGTACGTGGAATTAAACTTGACGTCCTCAGAACATTAGGGTATACTCAGGTGTTCAAAATGTGTTGAGAAGTCTACGGATTCATCAACCATTGTTTCGCTCACCGTCACTAAAGCTACGGTCACACTAGAGGTTTTTCATGCAATAAATCCACAACAACATTTCATCCATAGGCAATAAGTCAACGGTACGATCCACACACTGGTCACACTGGCGAAAGGAACCATTGGCCAGGCGCCCAGCTCGCGCAGCTAGTTTGAACTCAGTTGGAGAGCAGGGTGGCTTCATTGTATGTTTCTATGGCAGCATTAACCGCTTTAGTGAGATGTGTGGTCCTGTTAAGGAAGACCAAGACAAAAAAAAAACGACTGTAGCGTCCAAGAGATGTTTGTTAACAAAAGAGACGCAAATACTTTAAGAGTCAAATGAAATTCCCGTCGTGATATTTTTTTTTTATTTACTCTGACATTTTTGCTCATGTTTTGTAATTGAAATATACTTTTTATATTTTTGTACATTCTAACATTAATAAGAAAAAACAAGAAATGTGTAAATTTTATTAATACAATAGACTCTCTATATAAAATATCAACCCACTGTACCGTGCACTTGCAGACGCTCCGTATCGACCCACCTTCGACAACAAATAAGTTGTCGCTGTCGAGACAACTTGAGTAGTTCGTTGAAAAATCAACGCTATGGTGGATTTATTTTGGGTAGAAACCTTAGTGTGACCGCAGCTTAACACAATTAAAAATAGCGAAGATTCTTAAATGTTCGTTCAACGAAAATTCTATACAGCTGAAGGTGTACGAATGTATCTAGCTATTTACCTTAAACTAAAACATACCAATAACATAAAAAAAATTACATTAACATTACACTGAGACTCTACTTTAACGAAATATATTCACTTAATATGAGTTAAGAGATTATATAGGTTAATTTTATGATGATTCTCTTTTAAGATTTCCGCTTTCAAGAACAAGACATCAGAATTTAATAATACAAATGAGTAATCGATCTCGCGTTCGTGAGTCTTGAAGTCGATCATGACAAGTGTTGTTTTAATCCAACAGTTCCGAGTTCATAACGTCCAGGCCAAACATCTTCATTTTAAATATCAATAAATCGCAGATGCATAGAGTAACTATCACAGATCTAAACTAATCAATGTCAAAATGTCGATATTAGACACGTATATTTTCTACGTCTAAATGAATATAAAATTACCAATCTCTACAGAGGAATTCCCAAACAATGAAACTCAAATTCTAACAAATTCCGACACATATTTCAAACCAAGAACATTTCTGTACAAGGTAATTGCCGAATCAAAACAACCTGTTAATGATGTCGAATATGGTGATTGAACTACCTTGTTGCACAGACATCGGCATCATGAAGACATTCCTTACAATCAGAGTTCTATTTCTCTTAATTCTTAATTCTTGATGAACTACAAGTGTAATTACCAAAGAGGGAAAAAGACAAAGAGAGAAACAAACAAACAAACACCAAACAAACAGACAGACAGACAGACAGACAAAGAAACAGACAAACAAACAAACTAAAATCAAGAAAGAAATACTAAACAATAACAGAAACTAACTCACAAAAGTATACACAGACAAAACAAAAAATAACTTAAATGTATGTTTTTGGACAAACTCTCAGACGTCTTCTAATAAACTAAAGTTACACACACACACACATACACACACACATACACACACACACACACACTGGCAGACGACAATCAACTTCTTAGTGTGTTTGTGCTGTGTCATCTATCTTCCGTTAGTTTATTTTATGTTCATTCAAATATCTTTTAGTCTTTACCATGAAGACGGTTTAGAGAATAAATTTAATAACTTCTCTTGTTTCATCGGTGTTGGGAAAATATATGGGAAATAAGTAAATGGGAAAAAATAAAATGGGAAAGAAAATGAGAAAATAATCAGTGGGAAAAACAGTGGGACAATATGTTACTGAGAAAATGGCACTGGGAAAAAAGTCAGAAGGAAAAAAGTCAGTGGGAGGAAAGTCAATGGGGAAAATTTAGTGAGGAAAAAGTCAGTGGGAAAAAACTGAAAAAAAAAACTTTTATTATCAAGAAAACAGTCTGAGGGGAGGAATAAAAGTTTCAGGAAAAAGGTCTTATGAAAAAAATGCATAAAAAATGTTACATAAAGAGATAATTTTTACTAGGGGGAAAGATCAAGAGATATAGAAACCTCCTTTAAATAGCCTAAATAAGGTTAGGTTAGGTTGTGTAACATGAGGTTCGGTGAGGTTAGGTTAGGTTAGGTTAGGTTGGGTTAAGTTAGGTTAGGTTAGATTAAGTTTGTGATTTTGTTTCGTCTGTGATTTTTATTTGTTAAAATAAAGCATAACAAATACTAAATCCAAGAAATGAGAAATCAGATTAATAATAATAATAATAATAATAATAACAATAATAATAATAATAATAATAATAATAATAATAATAATAATAATAATAATAATAATAATAATAATAAATTATAATTCACCAGACAACATGATGTCTCGAGGCTGTGTTTCTATAAGCACCACAATCACACAACATTGTATAAAACCCTCAGGGTGTGCCCATAAATCAACATCGGCCTCGACTCCAACTATGAATGACACATTGACCAACACACCAAACACGGTCACGCAGATCCCTCAAACACTCGAGGCGTTCATCTGTTTCCTCGGCTGGCGAAGAAGTAAACGTATCTAGTGGCAGTAATGTGAATACTAACTATTTCGATGCCAACTTGAATTCGTTAGTTAAATGAACCAAATCAAATTCTCACATCAACAGGGATTCATAATTCCGAACCTCTGAGAATTGAAGAAAATAGGGCGAATTCTCAGAGGTTACAACGTAGAATATCCCTCTGAATTTGATGATATATGAGACTGTATCAAATTGGCTCACTGAAACACGTAGATAAATGGAATCGAAACTGTATCACGACTATCGTAACTAAGACACTTTCTCGCATAACCAGTTAGAGAACTATGAGGTCAAGGAGGTTAGGGAGACGAGCCAGAATATTTTACCTTTTGTACATGTGACCTCTGCCGTATGTACTACTGTTTATATCACAGTTATGCCCTACACCATGCCCTCCTGACCTAGCATGAGGGGGGATGTATACCGAGTTATATACATTAACCTCATTTGCTCCCACTTTACGACTCCTCCTGTCAGGATATCCATCACTGAGATATAGATGGACACGTTAATATCTGATGGTCGTGTTTGCTAATGAAATACAAACTCAAGGACAACATCTTTATCTGGTAACTGTAACCCTGAGGACCTGTAGATACAACTGTGACAGAGAGGGACCGCTGCCGTACATGCAGTAGTGTTATATAACTAATTTATAGATTCAGACCATTACCATCACGTCGTTCTTCATCTCCACGGCATCCATGTTACTTGTATGTTAAGGCCACACACACAAACACAAACACACACACACACACACACACACACACACACGTGAGGTCCTTCATATCAACACCCGAGGACGAGTTACTACACCACTTGAACACCTCACCACCTGGTGTCTCCATGACCAGCCCACGCCCGGGCCATCAACTGTAAACTATAATAATTTGTATGTTCAATCATTGTTCCTTCTTCTTTCAGTAATGAAAGCTTTTGTTAAGCGACCCACCCACCCCATGTCTTTGTATGTAATAAGTCATTTTTGTCCAATGTATATTTTCAGTCTTCGGGCTGCAGAACTTTTTCAATAAACCGTTAATTATTATTATTATTATTATTATTATTATTATTATTATTATTATTATTATTATTATTATTATTATTATTATTATTATTATTATTATTATTATTATTAGTAGTAGTAGTAGTAGTAGTAGTAGTAGTATTACTGAGTCTGGTCATCAGTAGTAATCCCATAAACCTTTAAGTACAGATTATATTTATGAATTATATTTCCAACAAATATTATCCCAACTCTGAGAATATAATTTCCCTTCGTTGTAAAATTAATATAAATTGTATTTACCTTAAAGCGGAGAGAGGTGATAAAGGAAAATAATTCTTGAGGAAGTTGAACCTTAACACGTTTCATTCTATCAAACAATATACCTCTAATGAAGAATAAACTCTGTATTTTAAGACAACAAGTAATTATTATGATTTTTTCCCAATCCCTTCATGAATGTTGACAATAACCACAGCATTACATAAACACAAAAACTTTTTTCCCTTCACTAACATGTAAACTCAATTAATATTTTTCGATTCCATCTGTGTAATAAATCTTTCTAAAACTCATCACAATACTTAGGGATATTTACTACCTGGTTTATAGTCATTACAGCGGTGACTAATGACTGCTGCCGAATTTTGCATCAATATTATTTCATTTACCGTAAAAGGTGTTTTTATTTATTTATTTATTTTTTATATTCTAATATATTTTTATTTTGGTGACTTCCGGCTCTTCTGATTGCAAAGGAAAACAGAGAGAGAGAGAGAGAGAGAGAGAGAGAGAGAGAGAGAGAGAGAGAGAGAGAGAGAGAGAAAAGCCTTCATCTCTCACCTTCTCATTACCATCACCATCACAATTACCTTGACAATCCTGTTAAAAAAATATCAATAAAGTGTTTATCTTGTTAAGTCTCTGAAGAAGGTGATGTGATGGTACATGATTATAACGGCAGGTGTTACACAGGTACATGATTATAAAACCTACAGGTGTTACACAGGTACATGATTATAAAACCTACAGGTGTTATACAGGTACATGATTATAACGGCAGGTGTTACACAGGTACATGATTGTTATAATACCTACAGGTGTTACACAGGTACACAGGTGATTATAATACCTACAGGTGTTATACAGGTACATGATTATAAAACCTACAGGTGTTATACAGGTACATGATTATAATACCTACAGGTGTTATACAGGTACATGATTATAATACCTATAGGTGTTATAGAGGTACATGATTATAATACCTACAGGTGTTATACAGGTACATGATTATAATACCTACAGGTGTTATACAGGTGGATCATTAGTGAACATGAATCTCGTAGTCGTGTAAATTCAGCAACACATATAAACAACACAAGAGTCAGCAACACATATGAACAACACAAGAGTCAGCAACACATATGAACAACACAAGAGTCAGCAACACATATGAACAACACAAGAGTCAGCGTCCATGAGTGTTACCAGCAGAATTGAATGACAGTGGTACGAAATGTTAGCTATACAAATCAAAAGAAAGAAAGAAAGAAGTTATATAGCCTAACATTATTTGTCATGTACCGGTAATCACAAGTCCTGAATAGAAAAAAATTATCAACGTGTAGTATTGTCTTATAGTGTAAACTCATGCCAAGTATAACGAGAGGTTTATATTGATTTCCGTGTACTGGGAAGGTCTGCATGTGTGTTTCTGTAACCTGGGAAAGTCTATATATGTTTCTGTGTACTGGGAAGGTCTCTATTGGTTTCTATATACTGGTTATTTCTTTACTGGCTTTTGTGTACTGTTGTGGTAACGGGAGAAACCTGTTGAAAACCAAGTGGATGCCAATGAGTAATTTTTTTTTTTATATATGACAAAGGCAGAGGATAATTTTCCAATATACAGGAACGTTTAACCTACTAGACATAAAACACTATATTACTATAACAATATCTGGTATGGTAACGTTAACCCTTACGATACTGGGATATTAACGTCTAAGTGGACTAAGTTGTTTAATTTTTCGTAACTCAACTTAACTTTGTTTTTACCGTGAGAACTCTAACCTCAGTTGATGGTTGTATCTTCATTAGTTTGTGTATAACGAGTGGTAACGGAAAACTGGGGTAGGATAGACAGGTAGACAAACAGGTAGACAGAACTACACAGACCAGCACACGCACAGAACGACAGACAAACAGAAACACAGACAGACTATCACACGCACACAACGATAGGGACTAAGGGTAATATTAAAGTTCCCCACCACATAAGGCACTAATAAGTAAAGGTGTAAACAAACATTATGATACACGTGTTGCTTACTTCTAAAACACCCGATAAAGCTAATTTCTTATACCAGAGATGCAACTCCTCTTTTGATCTCGCTTATCAATTGATTTATTCCCCTAACATACACACACACACACACACACACACACACACACACACACACACACACACACACACACACACACACACACACACTATATGGCCACATATTTTTAAAACGTGAACAAACAGAAGGACACAACCTCAGAAAAACAAACCAAACAGAAAAACACACAAAAACACGCAAATAAATCAGACACTGAAGGAAGGAAAGAAAAAAACAAACACGCGAGAAATATTCAAGTCTCATGAAACGCCGCGTTTAGTTGCTTGTCAGTCGCTGAAATTCACTGAAGTTAAACATGGTAGCCCCAAGGAGAACGTGTCTGAAGTTGGCCCTAATGGAAGCGTGTGATGAGAGATTGCTTGTAAGAAAACATTACCTGCTGTGTCTCGGTAACTCAAAAGTACCTTGGGTGTGTTATTTGGTTATACTGGGTTACATGTTGCAGGGAATATTGTTTTGTTTATAGGGTTAACGTGTGTATGTGTGTGTGTGTGTGTGTGTGTGTGTGTGTGTGTGTGTGTGTGTGTTGTGTGTGTCAAAAGTGTTTCTGTGCGCAGTCCAAGAAAAGTAAAAGTTGTGTTTCATCCACCTATCGCTATAATCGAAACCCATGTTGACGAATATTGGTAAAGTTCCTGCCAGTGATAAAGAAGGAATTTTTGTAAGAATGTTAATGTAAATAAAGGTCCGCATTCTAAATAAAACACGGAGCAGCTTTCTGGCCGTCCGCCTCAACTCAAACTTTGCTTTGGAAAGAAATAATATTGTTTTGCCATACCATGTACCTTCACTTTTATATAACAATCAACCTCCAAAATTAGACATTTATTAACTTACTCAGACTGGGGATTACGTCTAACATTCAAGTGATAGATCACATTTGTAAATATATCATAATGGCAGAAATACATTGTTTGGTTCAGCTTGTGTTAGCAGGACTCGTAGAAGTGTTAAACTCAAGGTTTGGTCTTTGGTATGGGATGCTGATACGATTTAGCTGCTCAATTAATGTTTGTTGCACTATAGGCCAGTTTCACCACTATATTTAGAACGTAACCGAAGCAACTGTAATTCAGTCCTTACCTATGGTACAAACACACGATAATTATCTCATGTGGCAAATGGTTATGGTATGATAGAACCACTGTTTGTGGCGTCAAGAACCATAGCTGCATGTTTTCAATAATTATGTAATAGAGCTGTGGAACTTGTGGTATCTCTTGGTGAAGGGGCCCCAATTCCACTTCATAGCACACCTGGTGGATATAATGGCTAAGGTGTACCCTGTAGTGGCTGGTGTGGTTCATCAGTTATTGTCCACGTTCCACTTTATTTCGTCTTAATAAGGTGAAAACTCTGGAGGAGGAAACATTTTACTAAAACCCGTACAACTTTATGGGGGACTTATTTTGGTCAGAGTGAGATTACTCGCCTCCTTTTAACGGCGGTAGAGTACCACTTTGTACATCTTCGCTGTCTAACCTAAATAATTACGAACCAACAAAGTTTTAACGACAGAACAGTGGATATCTGATCCTGTTAATGATCTGATAACCACTTTCCTGTATTGTATCTGTTGCTGCACTCAATTCCGCAAACTTTGAAGTCTAAACTGAAAAAATAGCCAAGTACACTTTGCAATCGCTAAAATTACATATCCTCTTTTGTAACATGTAAAATCGTCGTAAACCAGGACTTTTCTCCTCGTGGAAGTGTTTGCTCAACATCCATTCACAGTTCAGGTTCCCGCCAAACTCCACCATGAATCATTTATGAGGATCTGGCCGCCTTCCAGATCCCTCTCACCAAATATTCACTTTTATTTGTTGTGTACGGGTTTACCGTTCCCAAGATCGTGCCAGCTATTTTCTCTTGTTGTTATTTTTACGTTTACTCCATCATACCTAATCGGTTCTCTCTTAACAGTCTTCTATTGAAACTCATTCATGTTGACTATGGTGTTTACAGTACTAGTTGGTTCATTCATTCATTCTTCGCACATTAAACCCAGCCAACCCATCCCAAGCCAACCCAACCAACCATCCCGACCCTAATAACCCAACCCATCCCGACACATCCAACCCAACCCAACCCATCCGACCAACCCAACCCAACCCATCCGACCCATCCCAACCACCCATCCGACCAGCCAACCCAACCCATCCCAACCCAACCCAACCCAACCCATCCGACCCATCCCAACCCAACCAACCCATCATAGCCCAACCCAACCCAACCCATCCCAACCCAACCCATCATAGCCAACCCAACCCAACCCAACCCATCCCAACCCAACCCATCGTAGCCCAACCCAACCCATCCCATCCCAACCCAGCCAACCCATCCCAACCCAACCCAACCCAGCCCATAGCCATCCCAACCCAGCCCAACCCATCCCGACCCATCCCAACCCAGCCCAGCCCATCAACCCAGCCCAACCCAAAACAACCCAACCCAGCCCATCCCAACCCAACCCAGCCCAACCCAGCCCAACCCATCCCGACCCAGCCCAGCCCAACCCAACCCAACCCAACCCAGCCCAACCCAACCCAACCCATCCCGACAACCCAACCCAACCCAGCAACCCAACCCAGCCCATCCCAACCCAACCCAGCCCAACCCAACCCAACCCAACCTACAGAAAGAACGAAGTCCTCCTTCTCTCTCAACGACTTCATCCAACTATTTAAAGAAGACGTACCTCCTGAAAGTTTTGAGTGTATTTATACTTATTTCAAAATGACTAAAGTTTACTTGGGTTTTCTGGTGTTCTTAGTGTCATCACTCGTCTCCTTCTCGCCATAAACACTTGATCTTTGTGCTGCATTTCTGTTTTGTTTAATTTTCATTCCCAGGATCTTGTTATTATGTCTTTTCTTTTTTTCTTTTCTTTTTTTTTTCAGAAGAGAATAATCATTTTAACATGGTATCTAAACGTTTCCCCAAATATCGGGTATTTGGTAGTCCAGTAAAGCTGATTGGAATAGACTGCTTGAGGTATTCCAATCAGGTCCTAGAATCACATCAAATAACTCAACGAAATATTAATGTACTAGACCATCAAACTTCAAAAGGAACTCAATTCTTTCTTCTTTCTTCTTCTTGTCTCCGTTATTCTCTTCCCTTGTTCTGTTGCCTCTATAATCTTTACTTCCTCCTTTCTTTTTTTCCTGTTTTGTGTGTTTCTTGTCACCATGTTTCTCTCTTTTATTCTCTTCCCTTGCTTCGTTATTCTCCATTTTATTTTGATTTTAGCTTCTTTGTTCTCTTCTTCTTTTTATCTTCTTCCTTTTTACTTCTTGTTTTTGTATTTTTTCTTCTTATTATTTTCTTTCTTATTTTCATATTATTATTATTTTCCTGTTTTCTTCTCTTTTCTTCGTTTTCTTCTTTTCTTTCCTTCTTATTTCCTTCTTTTACTTCTCTTTCTTCATTTATTTTCTTTTATTTTCTTATTCTCTTTATAATTTTGAGGGTCGATCTCTCCTGTCTTCCTTCACCATTGCTGTCTTACCATTAACCACAGCCTGATGATGACATATTTCACTTTCTCCTCAGTGACTGAAGGTAGTAGTCGACAGCTACCAAACAGGGAGGTACTACCTCCTGGGAAGATATTGGAAGCATAATGTGTTGTCTAATGGCAGACTCTGCTGCCATATGGCATCACACTATTGTGACCAAGTCCCAGGTTGCTGATTTGACGTTCTGCCTCATTTACACACTATTGCAGGGTCTCAATTGTTTCTCTTACTATTGACAACACAACATACATATATTGTTTCTCACTTTTGATTATTTTTATTTATTTTTTATTTGTGGTTTATTATTATTATTATTATTATTATTTTATTATTATTATTATTATTATTATTATTTTATTATTATTTATTATTATTATTATTATTATTATTATTTATTATTATTTTTATTATTATTATTATTATTATTATTACATTTTCGTCCCCAGGCCCTGATGTGGGTCAGTGACCTGTGCCGGGTGGGCTAATTCCCGTAAAAAAAGAATATGTTACTCGCCTCTGGATCATTACGAACGCTCACACTTTGGTTAGAGACTCCTGCTACTTGTTAGTTTCCAGTTCATTCATATTTTTTGAGCAATAGGTTGGAGTTAGTTATGCTTGGTGACGTCTATTGTGGTTGTTGGTGTAATTATTGTTTCCCCTACTGAGAGTCCAGGTCACTATACAGTTGGTAGCATTCGTATTATTGTTGAACGAATCATATTTAACGAGTAAATGAAGATAAAAGTTTATTTAAAAACAGAGTTAAATGGGATGTTATCATATTCTGAATATTCCATGAACGGTCATCTTTCTGAACTCAATTCAACTGACATCCTCAATTCTCGCTTCATTACATTAATATTATTTGGAGGTGTGTTCCCAGCAGAATTGTTAAGTCAAGGATAATACTGTATTGATAGGACGTGGTTTAACGATTCTTGCAAAAAGTTATTACGTAAAGCAGACGGACAATTGCTGATGGCCCAATAATTTTACCCAAGACAACTGGAATGTGCACAAAATGCTACTATAAGTCGAGACTCGTTCATTCCATCCCTTCTTAACCCTGATGGTTCATCCTCTTCATGTTTCCAAGCTAAAGATAACCTTCTGCATTCACTTATGATAGCAAACAAAGTATTAGAGCACTGACTTGCCCTATATTTATCTTTGCTGCCCGTCTTGTCACCATTGCCACCAGATGTAAACATGTTAAAACAGTCATGGTGGGCTGTGTACCTACTTTGGTTCAAATCCGCTGGCATATTTCCAGTGATTTTAACCAACCACTTAATGAACATACTTCTAAGGTTTCTGAGCAACTTCTCTCATCGCTTCAGCAATTACGGAGTTGATTATAATCTTGATCAAAAGTTGTTTGCGCGTCAAAAATCTTGTACACGGAATGGACTTCAAGGATTTAGTCATAAACTTCGATCTGGTCTCAGTCAAAGAATGGAATGCCGTCGTGTGAGTCTAGATTGTTGTGCGGCATTTGATGGTTTAAACTTTCTAGGATTAATTAAGAGACTTTGGTTCATAGGAAATAGTATTTGTGTATTCAATGAAACTCAATGTTCAAATAGGACGGAAAGCGTCATCTTTGGCGTTCCACAGGTTACCATTTTCGGTCCACTTTTTTATTTTTACTGTGGTTAATATGTTACCTAACGTTGAGAATAACCTTAAGTTCCCTTTTAATGAGACCATCTTTCTTGACTCCCTACCACAGACAGGTAACTGTTAACCAATCGACACTGACATACTTGAACAGTTGACGTTCTTTGTGGACAATGAAGCAAGCTCAAGGCATGCTGTTAAGATACCAGCGAAGGTCTCTAGGTCAACAACTATTAATCCACACTATTTTAATACTTAGTACCTTTAAGACAATACAATAACTCACCCACCACGCAAAATGGCAAATTTTTCATCACCTTCACAGTAATATTTCCATCATAAATTCTTCCAAAATGAACAACCAAGGTCAACACATATCTCAAAATCTTTTGTAACAGGCCAGCAATTCGTCTATCTCACCTCCTTCTCCCAGCTCACCATGTCCTGTGTGAGTTGTGCATAGAAAAAGATGTGTCCTTTTATTATTATTATTATTATTATTATTATTATTATTATTATTATTATTATTATTATTATTATGTATTAGGATAGTTAATTTTAAGGTAATAAAATGGCGGCGAAGGTGTGTCTATGGGGAGGTTGGAGGCCATTAAAAAAAGTGTAGTAGTAAAGAGGAAGGCATCAGGTTCAGGGCTATATACATGCCATAATGTTTGTCACAATAGAAAATAACAGGGGGATGGTGTGGGAAAAAAACACTGAAAACTCAGGAGGAGATGGCCGCTACAGGCCTGGATGAAAGCAGTTGGAAGTCATCATGGCACTAACAAGTTTTAGTGCCAGTAAGTGACCTCTCAATGCCATCACGCCCTTGCAAGAAAGCTAGCAACCTCGTGCTGCCATCCACCTCCATGCTCTGTTGACCTGCCGCCTCATTCCCCTGGATAAATAGGATATAGACCCATAGGGGGTGGGGAAGTGCTGAGGCGGATCATTGGAAAATGCATAATGGAGGTGATAAATGATGATGTCAGGGCACCTACAGGAAACTACAAGTATGTACTGGCCACACCAAGGCTGGAGGAAGCTGCCATTACGCCACCAGAAGATATTTGGGCTGCATGACTGTGTGAGGCAGTACTTCTGGTCGACGCTGCCAACGCATTTGACATACTCAACCGCAAGACTACACTGCACAACATCAAGATCAAGTGTCCCAAGATTTTACACAATATGATGGAACCCATCAGACTCTTTATAACACGCTTCAAAGGCCCTAAGAGGAGATGCCACCATACAGTCAACTGAAGGAACTAACGGGGACCCTGTCGCCGTAACCCGTGTACGCACTAGGCCTGTCTGTGCTCAACATACAATAAATGAATCAACAGGGTCAAGCAAGTGGCATACGCTGATAACCTAACAGGAGCAGGAAAAGTGGAGGACATCAAAAGTGGTGGGACCACAGGCCAACATCACAGGCCCACAAATAGAATTACCATCAAACGCCAGCTAGTCCTTCTCATTGTGGTAGAACATTATGAACGGGCAATGGAGGTGTTGAGTGAAATCAAGTCAAAAATAACAAGGATACTTGAAGACATCTGGGTGCGGTAGTGCGCTGAAGGACTTCAAGACTAGGCATGGGAAGGTGAATGGGTGGGTGAAGAGAAATCAAGCTCTGTCTGATATTGCTAAAACAGAGCCACGTAGAAGCTTTATAGAACCACCCGTAGATCAAAACGTCCTTATATTTACCTGATGCACTATCCTAATATTTGTTGACCCTACCTTCGCCCTCTGGAAAAAAGCCATCAATGTCCTTTTATCCCAACACTAGTTAAAAAACCTGCTCCAGCAGAAGAGTTACTCCTTGCAACCACCGAGACTAGGAGGAATGGGATTATTAATCCAGTGGGCTTACCCGTACACAACACAGAACTCTATTAAAACATGGCAGGCTCTCACTGAGCACATATGGAATCAGGAATGCAGCAAGTCAGAAGTGGATACCAACGATTAATCAAGATTCGACGATCCATTACGACAGAGCGTCCAGCACCCAAAGTGATAAACTGCAACAACTGTTGCAACGGTGCCAAGAACGTGAAAAAAAAAGTAGCTTCTATAGCGCAGGAGGTGGGCTTTCAAACTGGTTAACAACGTTACCGGCTAAGGGCAAAAGGCTTTATCATAATAAACAGAATTCACAGATGCTGCCATTATGGGTACGGTAGGCCAGTAGAAGGTTTGCCCTCCCAATGCGTGTGCGGCTCATCTATGATATCGACCACGCCATGGTATTGTTGCAGAAAGGAGCTTCGTATGCATGAAGCCATGACGAAGTAAAGGGGATTTAACAGCAAATCTACTGAAATCTGCCACGACGCGTCATGGTGGAACCGACCCTCCTTCCATTGGTGGTGAACCTCCGTCGCCGGACTTCAAACGCATATTCAAGCAAGAAGCCAGTGTGGACGTCAATGGTCCTACAAAGGGATTCTGGACGCGAGGGACAGCGAGCCTTTTTGACATAAATTTTTTTGATCCATGGCCGCATGTCACCGCAACCTATGGCTCTCGATGCTGCACACAGGAAGAACGAGAACGACAAGATTAGAGGCATATGGGGAAGAATTCAGAGCGTTGATCAAGGCAGCTTCATTCCTCTGGTGTTCATAACCTCTGGCAGGATGGGATCGAGTGCAAAGATAACATGAACTCACAGGTGTTATCTGAACAGGCTTAGCAGCCCAGGGGGTATGTTACAGCCTGGTTGAGATATCGACTGTCCTTCTCTGCTTAAGGGTCTGCATTGCTTTACCTCAGGGAACCTTGAGCATCGGGCCCAAAAGCCTGACAACGATCATGAATAAACTTTGGACAACAGTCACTGAATGCTGCATAGCTCTGCGGCTCCTTTAATAACACAGCCGAAATTGCTTCTTGTGTATTAGGATAGTTAATTTTAAGGTAACAAAATGGCGGTAAGGTGGCCAAGCTATTGGGAAGGCTGGAGGCCACGATAACAAGATAACAAAAATAGAAGTAGTAGTAGTAGTAGCAACAAAATAAAATTTGAAACAACCGGGGTCAAACAAGTGGCATATTCTGATGACCTTACAGGAGCAGGAAAAGTGGAGGGCATCAAAAAGTGGTGGGACTTGGTAACATCGCGAGGTCGACAAATAGGGTACCACCCAAACGCCAGCAAGTCCTTCCTCATCGTGAAGCCAGAACATTATGAACGGGCATTGGGTTTTGGCGAAGTGAGGTCAAAATAACTAAGGACGGCCAAAGACATCTTGGCACAATTGGCACTACGGACTTCAAAACCGAGTAAGTAGCGGGAAAGGTGAATGAGTGGGTTAGTGAAATCAAGCTCTGTCTGAGAGTGCTAACACAGAGCCACATGCGGCCTTTGCTGCATTCACCCATGGAGTCAAGCATCGTTGGAACTACCTGATCGTACTATCCCTGATATCGGACCCTCTTTCACCCTCTGGAAGAAGTTATCAGTGTCAATTTCATTCCTAAATTAGTTAAGCACCCTGACTTAACCCCAGCAGAAAGAGCACTTCTTGTACTTCCATCAAGACTGGGAGGGATGAGACTAATCAATCCAGGAGATTGCTGCCACTGAACATCAAAATTCATAAGCTCACGGCAGCCCTCACGGACCACATAATAGCCCAGAATGCAACAGGAGAGTGGATACCAGTGAAGTATATAAGATTAGTAGGTCCATTACGACAGATCGACAACACTGCCAAAATGATAAGTTGCAGCAACTGTTGCTGCAGGTAGAAAATTTGAAAAAGTAGCTATAGCGCAGGAGGTGGGCGCCTCGAACTGGTTAACTACATTACCGATAAGGGCAAATGGTTTCAGTCTTAATAAAAGATTTACAGATGCCATTGCTCTAAAGATACGGTCGGCCAGTGGAGGTTTGCCCTCCCAATGCGTGTGTGGCTCTTCTATGATGGCGATCACACCCGGTGTGCAGAAAGGGGCTTCATATGCATGAGGCATGACGAGGTAGGGACCTCACAGCAAATATGTTGAAGAAATCTGCCGGGATGTCATGGTAGAACCGACCCTCCTTTCATTGGATGGCGAGATCTTCTAACACAGGACTTCAAACACATCCAATGAAGCCCGTGTGGACGTCTCGAGGATTCTGGGCCGGGGACAGCGAGCTTTCTTCGACATCAGGATTTTTTATCCCATGGCTGCATGTCACCGTAACCTAGCTCTCGATGCTGCACATAGGAGGAACGAGAACGACAAGAGAAGGGCAGGGGTTGGGAGAAGTAGCGTTTGGTGGGATAGGACCAAGTGCAAGATGTTTCTACGCCAGACTCGCGGAGGTGATCTCCGAACAGAAGCAGCAGCCCAGAAGTTATGTTACAGCCTGGATGAGATGTCGACTGTCTTTCTCTCTCCTTCGGTCGGCTTTGCTCTGCCTCAGGGAACGAGAACTTCTGCCCCAACGCCGACAACTGCTGCAGATATTGACTATGAGGCTACTGTCACTCAATGCCACATAGATCTGCGGCTCAACTAATTTAACACAGATAGGATAGCTACTTATGTATTAGGATATCTAATATAAAGGTAATTAAATGGTGGCGAAGGTGTGTGCTATTGGGGAGGCTGGAGGCCACGTTAAAAAATAGTAGTAGTAGTAGTAGTGACCTGTGGTGTAATGATCAGCATGCTCACATGGCAAGCAAACGGATCCGGGTACGATCCCCGGACAGGGTGAAACTATGGGCAAGTATATTTATGTCATTTGCCTCTGTCTACCCAGCAGTAGTGGGGACCTGGATGTTAATCGACTTGCGGATCATATTCCGGGGTAATGGTTAGCCAGTGCAGTTGACGAGTTGTCCGGTCTTCTCGGACTATTCCTTGACACTGGGTCATGCAACTCGTTAACTTAAGGTGTGGTTGTTGCGTTAGCGACAGCTTCTACACCTCAAACAAATCCATGCCTAGGTGGCCCTAGGGCCGGCCATCCTCGTTACACGAGGGGCAACCATTATTACCACTATAGTAGTAGCAGTAGTAGTAGTAGTAATCTCCTGTTTCTTTAATACTCAAAATATTAAACTTCACCAAAATTCCTAATACCTTTGTCATACCCTCATCACTCCTCGCTACCCACACACGCGACCACCACCACACCACCACCGCCCTCACACACCACCATCATCACACCACCACCGCCCTCACACCACCACCGTCCTCACACACCACCACTGCCCTCACACACCACCACCATCCTCAGACTATTCCTTGACACTAGGTCATGCAACTCGTTAACTTAAGAACGCTGGTTGTTGCATTAGCGACAGCTTCTACACCTCAAACAAATCCATGCCCTAGGTGGTTTCAGGGCCGGCCATCCTCGACCCACGAGGCAACCATTAATACCACTATAGTAGTAGCAGTAATGGCGTAGTAGTAATCTCCTGTTCTTTAATACTCAAATGTAAACTTCACAAATTCCTAATACCTTTGTCATACTCATCCTCCTCTGCTTCACCCACACCACGACCACCACCCACACACCCTATTTCCTATTGCACACACCACCACTGTCCTCCTTTTACCACCACCGTCCTCACACACCGTCACCTAACACCACCACCGTCCTCCCCACACCACCACCATCCTCACACACACCACCACCGTCCTCCCTGCATCTCTCCACACACCACCAGTCCTCACACACCACCCACCATCCTCACACACCACCACCGCCCTCACACACTACCTGTCATCACACACACCACCCTCCCCACACCACACCAAGTCTCCCCACCACTGCCCCTCCACACACCACCACCATCTCACACACCATAGTCCTCTACACCCACCACCGTCCTCCTGCACACCACCAAATCCTCAAGCTTCCTGCAAATCCTCCACACACCACCAAATCCTCACACACACCACCACCGTCCTCACACACCACCACTGCCTCACACACCACCACCATCCTCACACCACCACCGTCCTCACCATCTACCACCCTCACACATCACCGTCCTCCACACACACCACCACCGTCCTCACACACCACCACTGCCCTCACACCACCTCCTCACACCACCACCACTGGGCTCCTCACTACTACCTCACATCACCACCATCCTCACACATCACCACCACCTCACACCTCCACCACAAATCCCCTACTACCATCGTCCTCCACATCCACCACAAATCTCTACACATCCACCACCGTCCTCCACATCACCACCACCCTCACACACCACCGTCTCCACATCACCACCACCCTCCACACACACACATCACCACCACCCTCACACATCACCACCAAATCCTCCACACACCACACCCAGTCTCACACACCACAGAATCTCCCCACACCACCACCATCCTCTTTCACCACGTCCTCACACACACCACCACCGTCCTCACACACCACCACCGTCTCACACACACCACCCATCCTCCCACACACCACAGTCCTCCACACACCACCACCACCCTCACATCACCCACCACCCTCACATCACCACCGTCTCCACACACACCACCGTCTCTTGCCACCACCGTCCTCACACCACTACCCCGTCCTCCACACCACCACAAATCCTCACACACCATCCTCCACACACCACCACCGTCCTCCACACCACCACCGTCCTCCCACACCACCGTTCTCACACACCTACTGCCTCCACTGCAGCCACCACCACCTCACACATCTACCGTCCTCACATCACCTACCCTCCCACACATCACCACCATCCTCACACATCACCACCACCCTCCCACACTTACCTGTCCTCACACACCATCGTCTCTCACATCACCACCACCCTCTCTCCACCGTCCTCACATCCACCACCATCTCCCACTCCCACCACCTCACACATCTACCTCCCACATCCCACCCTCACATCCCACCACCACCCTCACATCACAGTCTCACACACCACCACCGTCTCCACACACCACCCTGCGTCCTCCCACCCACACCACCAATCCTCACACACACCACCACAAATCCTCACCCACCACAACTGCTCACACACCACCACCATCCTCACACACACCACACCACCAGTCCTCCCCCACCACACAGTCCTCCACACACCATCACTGTCCTCCACACCACCACCGTCCTCTACACACCACCATCCTCCACCACCGTCATCCTCACACACCATCACTGTCCTCCACACACCACCATCCTCCACACCACCACCCATCCTCCACACACCACCACCATCTCACACACCACCACCATCCTCACACACCTACTGCGTCCTCCACACACCATCCTCCCCACACCATCACTGTCCTCACACACCACCACCGCCTCACACACCACCACCACATCCTCACGCACCCACCACCATCCTCCACACCACCACCATCATCACACCACCACCGTCACTCACACCATCACTGTCCTCCACACACCACCTCCTCACACACACCACCACACTGCCCTCACACCACCACCATCCTCCACACACCACCACCGTCCTCACACATCACACAGTCCTCCACACACCCACCACCGTCCTCCACACACACCACCACACCGTCCCTCACACACACATCTCCCACACACCACCACCGTCCTGCACACCACCACCGTGCCCTCCACACACACCACCACCATCCTCCACACACACCACCTGTCCTCCACTTCACCACACACACACCACCATCTCACACATCACCATGGTCCTCACCACACCACCTGTCCTCCACACCACCACCGTCCTCCACACCTGTCTGCGTCCTCACACACCACCTGCCGTCCTCCACACACCCACCCACCATCCTCCACACCACCACCGTCCTCACACCACCACCATCCTCACACACACCACCACCATCCTCACACACCATACCGTCCTCACACCACCACCATCCTCACACACACCACCGTCCTCACACACCACCACTGCCTCCACACACCACCACCATCCTCACACACCACCACCGTCCCTCCACATCCACCACCACCCTCACCACATCCCACCACCCTCCACATATCACCACCGTCCTCACACACCACCACTGTCCTCACACTACCACCGTCCTCACACACCACCACCGTCCTCACACACCACCACCGTCCTCACACACACCACCACCATCCTCACACCACCACCGCCCTCACACCACCACCATCATCCACACACCACCACCGTCCTCACACCACCACCGTCCTCACATCACCACCCTCACACACCACCACCACCCTCACACATCACCACCGTGCACACCACCACTGTCCTCACACACCTACCACCGTCCTCACACACCACCACCGCCCTCACACACACCACCACCGTCCTCACACACACCACCGTCCCACACACACCACCACCATCCTCACACACCACCACCGTCCTCACACCACCACCACCGTCTCACACACCACCACCATCCTCACACACCACCACCGTCCTCACACCACCACCGTCCTCACACACACCACCACCATCCTCACACATCACCACGGTCCTCACACACCACCACCGTCCTCACACACACCACCACCGTCCTCACACACCACCACCATCCTCACACACCACCGTCCTCACACACCACCACCGTCCTCACACACCACCACCATCCTCACACACCACCGTCCTCCACACACCACCACCGTCCTCACACACCACCGTCCTCACACACACCACCACCGTCCTCCACACACACCACCACCATCCCTCACACACACCACCACCGTCCTCACCGCACCACCGTCCTCACACATCACCACGGTTCTCTCACACACCACCACCGTCCTCACACACCACCACCGTCCTCACGCCACCACCATCCTCACACACCACCACCACCGTCCTCACACACCACCACCATCCTCACACACACCACCACCATCCTCACACACCACCACCATCCTCACACACCACCACCGTCTCACACATCACCACCATCCTCACACATCACCACCACCCTCCACACATCACCACCACACACACCACCTGCATCCTCACACACCACCACCACCCTCACACACCACCACCGTCCTCACACACCACCACCATCCTCACACACCACCACCATCCTCACACACCACCACCGTCCTCACACACCACCACCGTCCTCACACACCACCACCGCCCTCACACACCACCACCGTCCTCACACACCACCACCGTCCTCACACACCACCACCGTCCTCCACACACCACCACCGTCCTCACACCACCACCGCCCTCACACACCACCACCGTCCTCACACACCACCACCATCCTCACACACCACCACCATCCTCACACACCACCACCGTCCTCACACACCACCACCATCCTCCACCATCCTCCACACCACCACCGTCCCTCACCACCACCACCGTCCTCCACACACCACCACCGTCCCTCCACACCACCACCGTCCTCCACCGCCTCACACACACCACCGTCTCACACACCACCACCGCCCTCACACACACCACCACCGTCACCACACACCACCACCATCCTCACACACCACCACCGCCCTCACACACCACCACCATCCTCACACACCACCACCGCCCTCACACACCACCACCGTCCTCACACACCCACCACTGTATCACACACCACCACCGTCCTCCCACCATCACTGTCCTCACACACCTACCATCCTCACACACCACCACCGTCCTCCACACACCACCACCGTCCTCACACACCACCACTGTCCTCACACACCACCGTCCTCACACACCACCACCGTCCTCACACACCCACCACCACCCTCCTCACACACCACCACCGTCCTCACACACCACCCTGTCCTCACACACCACCGTCCTCCACCACCACTGTCCTCACACACCACCACCATCCTCACACACACCACCACCGCCCTCACACACCACCACCGTCCTCACACACCATCACTGTCCTCACACACCACCACCATCCTCACACACCATCACTGTCCTCACACACCACCACCGTCCTCACACACCACCTGTCCTCACACACCACCACCGTCCTCACACACCACCACTGTCCTCACACACCACCACTGTCCTCACACACCACCACCTTGCTCACACACCACCACCGTCCTCACACACCACCACCGTCCTCACACACCACCACCGTCCTCACACACACCACCACCGTCCTCACACACCACCACCGCCCTCACACACCACCACCGTCCTCACACACCACCACTGTCCTCACACACACCACCACCTTGCTCACACCACCACCGTCCTCACACACCACCGTCCTCACACACACCACCACCGTCCTCACACACCACCACCGTCCTCATGCACCACCGTCCTCACGCACCACCGTCTCACCTACCACCAACCTGACACACCACCAGCAACCTCACACACACCACCACCGTCCTCACGCACCACCACCGTCCTCACACACACCACCGTCCTCACGCACCACCTTCCTCACGCACCACCGTCTCTACTACCACCAACCTGACACACCACCAGCAGCCTCACACCCACCACCGCCCTCACACACCACTCCTTGCTCACTCACACTACCATTGTCTCACACACCTACCATCTTCATGCTTCAACACCCACACACTCACCACCGTCCTCACGCACCACCGTCTCACGCAAGACCGGTTCGCGCACCATCACCGTCCTCATGCACCACCGTCCTCACGCACTACCGTCCTCACGCACCACCGTCTCACGCACCACCGGTTCGCGCACCATCACCGTCCTCACGCACCACCGTCCTCACGCACCACCGTCCTCACGCACCACCGTCCACGCACCACCGGTTCGCGCACCATCACCGTCCTCACGCACTACCGTCCTCACGCACCACCGTCTCACGCACCACCGGTTCGCGCACCATCACCGTCCTCCACGCACCACCGTCCTCACGCACCACCGTCCTCACGCACCACCGTCTCACGCACCACCGTCCTCATGCACCACCGTCCTCACGCAACGGGAGGTTATATTTTCTGAATTATCAATAGTTGACTGGCTGCCACCACTCACCAACTACTGTATGTTAGTGATTATGGGGAAAAACTAATAAAAAATGTTGACTGTCACAAGTCACTTGGTATTATTTTCTCTTAAGTGGTGTAAAGTTATAACAGTATTATGTAAATATCAAATTATACTAATATTGTTAAGTAATAAAATAAATTACATTTATATCAAAGGAAACTTTTAAGGGTTATTTCTCAAGAATCCACAAATTTCACAACTGATTGTTGTGTGTGCTCAGGGTTAATGTGGCTGACCAATATCCCTCCTCCTGCATTTGGCCTGGCATTTAACTTACTAGGAACTTGTATTGTATCGGGAATTCTCCCCCACACACGCATCCTGTCACTATACAGTATGTAACTTGCCGTTGAAATCAATGGCCCTTCAGGCACTTACGCCCTTAAATGCACGAGTCTACTCGGTAAGCATGAACTCTGCGTGCTTCCCGTTGGGGCTGTAAACGCCTTTTGCGCTTCGCCTTGCACAGGATGCAAGGGAGTGCCCAATAAACTAACCCCCTCGCGGGGCAAATTAACAAAAAATAATAATAGTAATTGTTAAACATATGGTTACAGATCTCAGGAACTGTTCCCCCTTGGAAGTATTACTGATTTCGTTGCTTATAGTCACCAGCGGCTTGGCTGGCCATCTCGCCTGGCCAATCTCTGCCCGGGGCTGGCCGCCAGCCCTGGGCCATCCAGGCGACTTGGGTCAGACTCCTCGCCCCAAGTGTCAGTAATGGAAATCTGTATGCTGCACTTTGCTACAGCCGAAACATATTACAGGGTAGCCATCTCCATCACAACATCATAACAGTCAACGCCTCGCTTGGTCAACAAGTTATATTACATAACTCCCACACAACACCGTCTTCAAGCACCACCAGCTATGCACAACCACCCACACATCACCGTCTTCAAGCACCACCACCTATGCACAACCACCCACACACAACCACCCACACACAACCACCCAGTAACTATATCAATTCTCATGTACAGAACCAAATATGCAATAATGCTTGAATACCTTTCACGTAAATGTGAATAACAAAGTGTGAGGCCAGACATACTGCCTCACACGCCTGTACTCACGCATTTGTTAATAAGTTACCCTTTATGTATAGAACTAAACAAATAATGTAATGAAATACTGTGTAATATTCAGTGCCGTAATATCCTGACAATGGGGTTAATTATTATGACCCTTTGTAAACTCTACTCAGTATCCTTTTGCTACACAGGAATGTAAGTACTGTAACCGCTGTAAATCTCAACACCACCCTCTTCCAGCACCACCAGCTATGCACAACCACCCCGCACCCACCACCCCACACACCACCCACGCTCCACCACCACACGCACCACCAACCCCACACACACCAACCCCACACACCCCACCCACCCACACTCCCACCCACACACATCACCACCCGCACACCACCACCACCCACACCACCACCCACACACACCACCACCCATCACACCACCCACACACACCACCCACCCACATATCACCACCCATACACCACCAACCCACACACACTCCCCACCCACACATTACCACCCATGCACCACCACCACACACACCACCACCCACGCCACCACCCACACCACCACCCACACCTCACCACTCCACCCACACCACCACCCACACCACCACCCACCGCCACCACCACGCACCCCACCCCGCCACCACCAACCACACCACCACCCACCACTCCACCCACATCACCACCGCACACCACCACCCGCCACCACCCACACACGCCACACACCACCACCCACACCCACCACCCACACCACGCCACCCCACCATCACCCACCCACTCACCACCCACACATCACCCGCCATCACCTGCACACACCACCACCCCGCACCACCACCACACACCACCACCCATACACCACCACCCACATCACCACCCATCACCCACACACCACCACACCACCGCCCACACCACCCACACCACCCACACACCACCACCCACACATCACCACCCACATCACCGCCACACACCACCACCCACCCATCACCCCCCGCCCACCACGCACTCACCCCCCATACACCACCACCCCCACACCACCACCCCACACCACCACCACACCACCACCACACCAAACACCACCCACACCACCACCCACACCACCACCCACGCATCACCACCCACGCATCACCACCCACAGACCACCACCCACCCACGCTCCCACCCACCCATGCCTCCCCACCCACATCACCACCCATACACCACCACCCACCCACCACCCACACCACCACCCACCCCCCCACCCACACACCACCACCCACACACCACCACCCACATGAACTGTTCCTCTGCCTTATCTCTCATATCTCGTGTCTCATAATAATCAACCTCTATTTCTTCCCTCACTAGTCGTCTCCTTATCTAAGCTTGACAGACATCCTCACAGTCCATTACTCTAACACATCTTAGTTTGTTGTGCGTCTCTCTGTATATGTGTGTTACAATTATTTGTATCCCTATGATGCCAAGAAACTGGATGTTTAACATGATATTTCTTTCATAGTCTTACAGGTTATATTTTCATCTAAAAATCAATTCATGTTTTCTATAACAGTTATACAGTAAATGATTAAGTTCTTCACTAAACAATAAAAAGATTTAAGTAAATAAGAAATTACCTTCACTCATAGGCACGCACGCACGAACGCACACACACACACACACACACACCATGGCCCTCCATTCTGCGTTTTCAGTCGTCTCTACTATTCCTTCCATCACCCAGCACTTCTCCAACTCTCATATATATATATATATATATATATATATATATATATATATATATATATATGCAAGTAAATCACTGTAGTTGCGCGTGATCTAGGTATATGCTGATAACCAGATATATATATATATATATATATATATATATATATACATATATATATATATATATATATATATATATATATAGAAATATATATATGTATTTTTATTTACTATAGGTACTGTATATACCATCACTTGTTCGGTGAAAACCTTATATGAACAGTGTATATAATGTTTATAATGTTATATATCCCGGGTCATTGAACGGGTATTCTCTGAGCCCCGTGAGAGACCAGTCACCTTCCACTACCGGATTCTCCAGGAAAAGTAAAACAAATTCTTAACAACAAACAAGAAGAAAAAAACTTCACTTTAGTATAAAAGTTTTTCTTTCTCCTTGGAAAGAAGTTGAGGAGAATGGGGGTTGGGGTGGGGAGTAGGTGGGTGGTTGTGGGAGGAGGAGGTGGTGGGGGTAGGTGGGTTGGGGAGGATGTGGGGAGAAGGTTGAGGAGAGAAATGACCTGTAAAATTAACGGTGAAACAACGAAAATGAATCGTTAATGGCACACAAGACCTGAGACTTGACGAACGCCACCTGGTGGATATTTGTCACCCTCCCAACCCCCCAACCCTCCCACACTGACTGGATGGGGAAGTGGATCATGAGCGGTAGGATGAGAGGGCGACTCACGCGGAAGTAATCTGTTTTGGAATCTGGAGGAAATTAGTTAAGGTGTTTGGAGAGGTGTAAATGTAAGAATACTTACAACGGTAGAAAAGTGAAAATGAGAGTTGGTATCACATGGTTAATGGTCAGTTAGGGACGGTGCGGATACATCATACTGCATAACAATTCCCTGGTAAACAAGGAAACAATATGGCCGTCACTGCACTCGAAAGCCTTCTCCTCAACCATTCACATCTGGGTGGACTGAGGTACCAAAATGCAAATCAGCGACACTTAGGATAGGAGACAAGTGTTGTAAACATTTGACCGCAGCACCGCACCAGCAGGTATTATTTCACATTAAACAACTAAAAAATATCGTCTTGATATTTTACACATGTTTAATATAGGCGGGTGGGGGCTCAATGGTTCCACGGCAACACTTACTTGGACTGTCCCGCCAAGAAAATCGCCAAGATTATGATTGATTACATCGTCCTTCAGTCTTGAGATACTGTATGGATTGTTCATATAAAATAAATTCGTGGTCCTTCAAATTCCCCGGTTATTGCTGGCACTAAACTATTGATTATCTGACTGTGATATAAAAACTCTCAGGTATTCTTGCAAGGCGATTGAGTTTTTCTTCTTGTTTCTCTTTAGACTCAACAAAAACTGGGTTGATATAGAATGTTACAATCAGAATGGCACCTGAGCTTCAGTGACTTTTGCTAGATCACACGTGGGCCACTCACAACATGTAGTGATATGTTGTACTCTTTGGTGAGGGTGAAGCAGAATTATCTTTCTCATTTCCAACAGTTCTTCACCACATCCGCAAATACCCTCTCAGATGGTCCACCAGTGCCCCTTGACAAGAAGTTTCTCCCGCACACTGTTTGACGTGTCCCCGACGCTGATGCACCACATGGCCTTATAGTACTGTACTGCCATCAGCACTTCGAGGACATTTACTTGACCGAGACCTCACTAGAGTCCAGGTTAGGGTGGTCATGCTTTCATTGTAGTAGTCAGCGTAAATGTCTCTTATGTGATGGACATGAACCATGATAGAAGCGCGCGCACGCACGCACGCACGCGCATGCGCGCATGCACGCACACTCTCTCACACACACACACACACACACTCTATGGCAAATCTGCCCAAACAATTCTCTCCGTGCAAGGGCTGTCCCACAGTGCCACACAGTAACTAAACTCTTGACCTTCTTCCCCGGCCTTCATGGACAAACCTTTGATCTAACAATTGAACTTAGGAACTATTACTCTAACTAGTTGTGGTCAACTAAAACAACACCACCACTTAATACTGTATTTATTGCATTATATTCCACCTTTTGTTCATACAGTGTTCATGCAGGATGTTCTCCTGGCCGCAGTGTCCCTCCCTTGTAAAATTTCCAAACCCCCATTGGATAAATACATTACAAGTGCCTTAAAAACTTTGCATATCATTACACCTGGTCCTGGTGCCTAGTGCTGAAAGGTAAATAAATGAAAAGCTGTTTTGTCCTTAATCGAGTGGCCACCAGAGGACATTACCTCTGTATGATACAACACACTGCATGATGCCTAAGCTGTAAGCTCGATCTAGATCGTCTGACACGCTAAGGATGTCGTGTAGATGTGTAGACAAATATGGAGAATTTCCTTACACCACAGGAAATAAATTACTCTAAATAATTTTTGAAGAAGCTCCAACACTCTATCAAAACGCTACAATACATCAAACTGTTAATATATGTACTTAACTAATTTGAGACAAATCGGCTGTAACACTATTGACAAAAATCGTGAGGTTCAGACTGGTGCTCATAATATAATGGTGTGCCCTGGTGAAATTAGGTGTTGCTGCGGTAATGTTCTTCACTACTCAACAAACCTGTTTTCTTGTGTCGCTAAATAACTGCACCTGTCATTTATTCCTGAACCTGTACTTGTGTTCAAGTTTAGGGATATATTTTCTGACGCAGTTTGTAACATAACTTCATATTGTTCAAATACACAAGACGATAAAATAGCACTAAAGTGTGTGTTGTGGTGAGTGGGTGTGAAGAAGTACTGTACCTACAGTAACTTTAACAGTTGGGGAGCTGATGGTGGTCGAGAGCTTACTATAGAATGTACAGCGTCCGTAGTGTCCCTAGAGAGCAGATGGAACCCACTTCCCCTTCTTCACAATTTCCAACAATGTAATGGAATTTTATTCATAACTACCAGAGAAAACTAAAGGAATTCTGGGGATGGAGTCTGGGGTAACCTGAAGTGTGGTGAAGGAGGGGTGTAGGAGTATCCTAGGATCAGGTGTAGGAGGCAGTAGGAACACCTGTAATAATCACCTCCCACACCTGGTCTGGGAGGTCCACTAGACACTGACACAACCGTCGCCCACCACAAGTAATTTTTTTTCCTCAAGATAATGAACATCAAAACAACGTATACACCTCACAGCACTGTGTACAGATTCACAAAGGTTCGCACCGAGATGAAAGAAATATACCAAAATGGTTTATTTAAGCTAAACTATACAAATATCATAGGGAAAATGAGAAAACATTACACTTAGATTTGATCTTAACTATGTAGGTTTTCTTGGCATCTTACACAATTAACGTAAGACAACTTCAGGTAACATTCTCTACCTTAATTTTGTGTTCTAACTAGTCAAGCTAAGGTTGAGTCTTAATGAAATTTGTAAGTTATAATTTATATTTCATTTATGTGTTTTAATTTAAATCAATAAGTTTGGTGTATTCTGATAACTCTTCACTTGCCAGAGAATATTCATCGTACGAACCTCAGTGAACAGTGACCAGGTGAGCGAAACAATCTTAATAAATTTTTATGTAGTAAGATTCATGTTTTTTTTATTTGTTAGTCATTACACTAAACTAATTTCAAAAAGATATTCTTTGTCCTCTTGAAGATAATGTAGAGGTAACCAATACTGTCCACGAGGGAAATTATTATTATTATTATTATTATTATTATTATTATTATTATTATTATTATTATTATTATTATTATTATTATTATTATTATTATTATTATCATTATCATTATCATTACCCATCGTTAGAAGATCACTACCGACGATTCATTCATAAGCTTAGTATTGCAACTGTTATAAACACGTAAACGTCACCACAGTGAGCAAAGGAACTCACTGAGGCAAGGGTACAAGTGACTAGATCCAAGAGTCGAGTTGTTAAGTGAAAGATGGTTGGGTTAGTGGACTAATATTGTAGTTTGGGAGTGTGGATGGGTGGGTAACAAGGAGGGTGGGTGGGTAACAGAGGTGTGGGTGGGTGACAGGTTGGTGGGTGGATAGGTGGTAACAGAGGTGGGTGGGTGTAGCTGGTGATGGGTGGATGGTGGTAACAGAGGTGGATGGGTGAGTAACAGAGGTGGGTGGATGGGTGGAGTAACAGGTTGGTGGGTGGATGGGTGGGTAACAAGGTGGGTGGATGGGTGGATAACAGAGGTGGGTGAATGGGTACCAAAAGTGGATGGTTGAGTGGGTCACAGAGGTGGGTGGGTAAGTGGATAACAGAGGTGGATGGATGGGTGGAAAACAGAGGTGGGTGGATATGTGGGTAGCAGAGGTGGATGATTAATGGATGGTGACAGGTGTGTGGGTAGATGGGGTGTGGGGTGATGGTGACAGGTGTGTGTGTTGTGGGTGGATGGCGACAGGTTGAGTAGATGGATGCTGACAGGTGTGTGGGTGGTGACAGGTGTGTGGGTGGATGTGACAGAGGTGGGTGGGTGGAAGGTGGCAGCACTGAAGCGTTAGCAAGACTCACCATGCACAATAAGAGGTAATGACTTCAAGGCTGCAAAAGTCTCTCTCACACACTTCTCTTCCCAAAAAGACGGGGGTGAACTGTCTCGTTGGAGGTGAGGGTTCAAAGGACTTGGAGAGAGAGAGAGAGAGAGAGAGAGACTGGTAGACAGACACAGACTTACAGGCAGACAGACAAGGAGAAGAATTCATTAGCGTCATCACACACACACACACACACACACAGGGGTTGGCAGTGGACTACTGCACCATCCTCATCATCGCCACCTACTGCCACCTGCAGTCCCCCGCCCACCTCGCGCAGTCCGCCACTACAACAAAATTCAGCCCAAAAGAGCCCACACTGATAGATATAAGAATAGCACCATCCCATCTATTGTTAAAATAATAAACAGCTCCTGATTTATGTATTGTACAGCCCTGTAAATTTATTGAACGTATATCACTATATCTAAATCACATGTAAGTTTGTATATTTTCAGCCACCGGCTGCAACTCTATTAATAAATCGTTTATTATTATTATTATTATTTTGTAATTACACACACACACACACACACATTATTATTATTATTTATTATTATCCTTGACCACTGATGGGTCAAGACATACCTGGCGCTCCTCTGGGAGCGCAGGTCAACTGTTAAGTTGGCCCATTCCAATTCCCTCCCTACCTCCTCTCCTGAATATCAACAAGTTCTCTCCTGTAGTTACAATTTCATTTAGAAAGGAATGGAACCAGTGTTGAACAGAGGTGAACAGTGGTGTACTATGCTTAAGTCAGTGAGAACAACTAACTGTAACAGCTGAATCATACCCAAGTTAACCTTCACACAGGTGAGGTCCCAGGTACCAGTGAGACCTTAACAACAACAACCAGCGATGTGTTAATCCGTCCAGGTTGGAAGGCCTGGGACCACACCTCATTCATATAACACCATCTGTGGGGAATTATACACCACGTCAGGTCCTCATAACATCATCTGTGAGGGAACTATTACACCACGTCAGGTCCCTCATAGCACCATCTGGGGGATTACACGTCAGGTCCCTCATAACATCATCTGTGAGGGAACTACTACACCACGTCAGGTCCCTCAAAACACCATCTGTGAGGGAATTCGTACACCACGTGATGCCCCTCATAACACGTGTTTGCTGTTCAACACCTCAGCGCACATGATCTACGTAACCTCCGCTGTAAACATTAATCTGTATGTTCACTGTATGTTCCTTTACCTTTCTCTAATGAAGGCTTTTGTTAAATCACCAATGTTAATGTATGTAATAAATCATTTATTATCCAATGTATATTTTCAGCCTTCGGGCTGCAGAACTTTTTCAATAAAATAAGGAAATAAAAACTGAGCGGAAAACAGAAACGATTTGGATAGAATTAATCGATGGTAGGGAAAAATTAATCACAGGAGTAATATATAGACCTCCTTATCTTGATAGAGTTAATGAGCGACTTATTTGGGATGAAGTGTGCAGGTCTTCCATACATAGCAAAGTCTGTATAGTGATTGACTTTAACTTTAGCCAAATACTGCTTAGATTGGATTGATAAGTGGCACTCCAGAATCAGAGGATTTTCTTGAAACAATCCAGGACTGTTTCCTAAACCAGCGCTCTCCAATAGAATACCTGAGATAATAATATACTCGATTTAGTTCTGTCAACAGGAGAAAGCCTCTTTGTAAATATCAAGCTAGGGAACGAACTTGCTAACAGCGATCACAAGAAATTAAATTCAATTAGAGATTTCAGGCAGATGGGAGAAAATTCCACTAAAGTCCCAGATTTCAGAAGGGCAAACTTTGATAGTTTGAAGAAGCAGCTGAGAGAAGAGGTCTCTCATACTTGGGGGTGAATTACACTTGTGCTCACTAGGAGTGATCTCACCTAATAATGACTTCCCACGGTGGGCTCACCTTACCTGGAACCTGGCGGTTGAGGATGACCTGATAAACGAGATCTGAGGTTGTCGGGTTCATATTTCATGTGGGTTACTTATACACAAAAGCAAGACATGCCAAGAAAACTCCAAGATCAGAATAACGACATTTTCAAATGGGATAAGCCGTTATTTAAAGATGACTGTTGGACAAAGGAGGCTACAGGTATTGAGAATAAATCGTGGTGAGGATTTGCATAATTTATTATAAAGTATTGGCCGGCAGGTTAAGACCGAGATAAAAAAGCAAAAAGGAATAATAGACTGAAGGAGGTGGCATGGAAGCGAAGTCAAACTAAGGGATTCTGTATTGATATATCAAACTAAGAAGCACGAAAGATTGAACCAATAGAAGGTGGATACTGGCAGATTAACTGATAACGACGGAGAAGCCAGGCAATAATCTGAACAAAATATTTTTCCAACAGTTTCACCGAAGTTAACATGATACCCGAGGTATGGAAGCTCTATACAGAGATAGTGAAAAATAGATTAAGCGAAGTATTAGTGACTAGTAACATTCAGTGAAATAGCAAATAGACAAACTGAGCCTATTAAGTCATTAGATTTGATAAGATTTTACTTTAGAATATTAAAAAAAAATGTAACGAGCTTAATATGCCCTTGTAAAGTTGTTTAACATGTTCTTAAAACAGGTGTTGTACCAGAATCTGGGGATAGCAGATGTGTACCGATTTTCAAAAAGGAGATGAATCCTGTCCTCTAACACTCTGTAATTAGTCTAACATCAATTGTAGGTAAATTACTGGAAGCAATACGGCTGCGACTCTGACAAATCACCTGGAGAAGCTTTGGTTGATCTATGATTCCAACATGGCTTCTCAAACGGGCACATTCATAATACAGCTAATCTATTAAGCTTCTAACTTTTCTTCTGTTTTCGAATCCGTGGACGAGGCACAATTATGATATGGTATATCTCGACTTTGTAAAACCTTCGACATAGTCCTCCACGAAAGACTAATAAGAAAAGTGGAGGCCTATGATAAAGAGAGATATTCTGAAATTGATTGGGCGTGGTTGCGGGACAGGCAGCTTAAACAGTGAGCATTAACGACTTTGAATCCGTTGGAGCAACGTCCCTGATGGCGTTCACGAACATGCTTGGACCCATTGGCCATTTATTATATGGCAAACAACATAGATATCGCGTAGACAATAATATAGTAAATTTGCTGACGACACTAAAATAAAGTGTAAATTTAAACGGCGAACAACAAAACTAGGAGATCGAAAAAAAAATTCGAATGAAGATTGAAAATTGACAGATGATTCAATAATGGACAAATGCCAAAAGTGCTCAATATAGGAGATGTAAATAGAAACTAAGATATGAGATGAACAACGATGTTGTTAAATACCGACTGCTGAGAAAAGTTGCGGAGAGTAATGATAACAGTGGAATCTTAAGCCAAGTAAACAATGTGTATTTGCTCGAGATAGAACAATAAAGTACTTGAGTTCGCCTGCAAAAGCAGTCATTGGTTACAAGACTAGAGGTCATCCTAAACTATATCTTGCGGCAGCGAGACCTCCTTGGATTATGCAGTTCAGTTCTGATCCACAGTATTACAGAGTATGGATATAGAATCCTTAGGAAGAATTCAGAAGAATGACAAGACTAAACGTCCGGGCATTATGAACGCTTGAGTGCAGAGACAGGTTAAAAAGCATTTTTAATATGCACTCCCTCGAGACAGCAGGTGGGGGCGATATAGTGAGGTGTATATAAATTGATGTCAGAGGCTGAACAAAGAGAGGCATTACAAAGGCCTCAAGCTATCAACCAGGAACAAACTCTTAACCAATTAAAGTTTAAATTGGACAAATTTAAATTTAGGCGTGAAATAGGTAAACATTGGTTTGGAAATGGAAGTGGTAGACAAATTAAATGATTTGAAATATCATCATTAATTCAATTCGCTGGATAAAAAGCACAAACTGGGTTGGACTGGATATATGAGCAGTAGGAGTTGGTTGTAAATGGAACTGCCCAGTATGGGACAATAGGCTCACTCCATTCTTATGTTCTTATGTTCTAACCGTTAATTATTATTATTATTATTATTATTATTATTATTATTATTATTATTATTACTAACACACACACACACACACACACACACACACACACACACACACACACACACACACACAGCTGGTTGGAAGGTCTTTGTTTTATTTGTATATTATTAAGTGAAGGACAATGATCGCCATGTTGTTTACTACTGCCTAAAACGTTCGAGGCTGAAACAACACGAGTCTACCTCAGGCATCACTCAGGTAGCAAATGACCCCTAACATCACGTGGTCAGACACACAAGATATGGAATAATTTATAGGAATCAAAAACATATTATTTACTCTTGTAGTTTAACTCTAAATACTTAAATTAAAACTGTAGTCTAACGTACTTAGTGGCCGAGTGATCATTTTACTGGGCTATCCAGTCCACAGAGATTCCTGTCTCAAACGTGTCTATGAGCCACATAACTGTCGCCAGAACCACAAAGATGAGGTCAGAACCACATATCTGACGTTAGAACCACATAACTGACGTCAGGACTACACAGGTGATACCAAAAACACATAGATGATTCCAGAACCACATTACTTACGTCACAACCACATAACTGACGTCAGAACCACATAACTTACGTCAGAACCACATAACTGACGTCAGAAACACATTACTGACGTCAGAACCACATAACTGACGTCAGGAATACATTACTGACGTTAGAACTACATAATTGACGTCAGAACCACATAGCTGATACCAAAAGCTCATAGATGACGCCAGAACCACATTCGACGTCAGAACCACATAACTAACGTCAGAATCACATAGATGACGCCAGAACCACATTACTGACGTCAGAACCACATAACTAACGTCAGAATCACATAGATGACGCCAGAACCACATTACTGACGTCAGAACCACATAATTAACGTCAGAACCACATAACTGAAGCCAAAACCACTTTGCTTTGTAAACACGTAAAATAACTCCTATCTTTCATCAGACTTACATTATAGTCTGATTTGGGGTGATGTCACAAATTCCAGACTTCTTTTTCTTATGTATAAACAATAAAGTGAAGATTAATGAGACCACAACTCCCACCTTCTCAGCCAAGACTCACTCCACTGATAGGTAACACCACCAAAAACTACCAACTTCCCACAAACTCGTACACGACACAGTTGATTCTGATGACGTTTATAATCCGGGTATTTAATGACACAGCAACATCGAGGATTACTGGAGCGAAAATACGACGGAATAAATAAATAAATGAGTCGACATTACGTATTGTTGTGTGTCTTTAGGCCAAGTCAATATTAACACCTGGGGAGTATTTTCTGGGTGAGTATTTTTTTTTTCTTGCTGTTTAATGACGTAGATGTTTCCCGACAGCTGCATTAAGCCTCTTCTCTTGTTATATGGTATTATTTTCTAATTCCAATCCGCTTTTACCCCATCGGTAACTCACGTCTTTACACACTTTACTATATTAGTGAGGTATAGTGGAGGATAAACATAGGTATAGTGAGGTATAGTGGAGGATAAACACAGGTATAGTGAGGTATAGTGGAGGATAAACACAGGTATAGTGAGGTATAGTGGAGGATAAACACAGGTATAGTGAGGTATAGTGGAGGATAAACACAGGTATAGTGAGGTATAGTGGAGGATAAACACAGGTATAGTGAGATTCATTACGGGCAGTCAATAGTGTTGTGTCTGTATGGCATGTCGGTTTACCTAAAGGACTAACAATTTATCATGAGTTAAAGATCAATTACCTGAGGCATATCATGGGCCAATCAGGTATGACTTGATGCAGGTGTCTTGAGCTGTCATTAACACATAAATGGTACGATCTAATTTTACACCTGACCTTGATGGAGGGAGAGAGAGAAAAAAGTAATGTGAAGAAGATGTATAACACGTGAGAGGTGGTGAGGCGTTTGTAGGTTCATGGGAGATAGTGTGTAGGAGGGAGTATAGAAGTGACGGAAGAATTGTGTTTTATTCATTCTCTGATTTTTTTTTGTCTCTTTTGTGTGTGTGTGTGTGTGTGTGTGTGTGTGTGTGTGTGTGTGTGTGTGTGTGTGTGTGTGTGTCTGTGAGAAAAAATAGAAAGGAGACCGAGAGACAGATGAGCAGAGAGAGGGAGAATCTCAAGGATGTGTGTGAAGGACTCACCTTAATAACAATACAGAGTACAGGAGATACAAGGAACAGAGGAATATGTATCCTTGTGGATGACAAACACGTCCCAGCACCAGCCTACCTACTACCACTAAAAACTGAGATCGTCGCAAGATTCAAGGATGACCCCACGGCCACCTATACAACAATGACCATGACCTCTGAGTTAGTGACATTACAATCATCATCTCAAGATTCAAGGATGACCCCCATGGACCTTGACGTTTGAGTTAGTGACGTCAAAATCACCGTCTCAGATTTCAAGGATGACCCCCATGGCCTTTGACCTCTGAGTTAGTGACGTCAAAATCACCATATCAAGAGTCAATGATGACCCCATGGCCCTTGACGTCTGAGTTAGTGACGTCAAAATCAACATTATCAAGATCTAAGGATGACCCCATAGCCTTTGACGTCTGAGTTAGTGACGTCAAAATCACCGTCTCAGATTTCAGGATGACCCCATGGCCTTTGACCTCTGAGTTAGTGACGTCAAAATCACCATATCAAGAGTCAATGATGACCCCATAGCCTTTGACGTCTGAGTTAGTGACGTCAAAATCACTGTCTTAAATCAAGGATGAACCCATGGTCCTTGATCTCTGAGTTATTGACGTCAAAATCACCGTCTCAGATTTCAAGGATGACCCCATGGCCTTTGACCTCTGACTCAAATGACCCTAAAATCTAAAAGAGATTCTCCTCTGTCAGTGGGTTAGGGTAAATATTTGTTATAGTTTGTTCATGGGTGTATGGAAACTCAAGTCAACAAACAACAACAACAAAGCCGATGATGACAATACTCTTCCAGCTAAAACCGACATGGGGACACGGGTAAGGTGGACATGGTGGACACAGGTAAGTTAGTGAGTGGTTCCTGGACACGTACAAGGCGAGGGGACACGGAAAAGCCCCAAGGTTGTGGAAGTCTTGAGACGAAGTGTGAAGGAGTGTCAAGCTTTAACACGTGTTGCTGCCGTGGTCTAGGGAGAGAGTGACACTGTACACTAATACCACAGCAGGATGGAAAAGGTGGAGAGGGGGAAGGAAAAGTAAGGAAAGATAGAGGTTAAGACGAAACAAGGGATAGAGAGATTGGCGATAGAGAAGTAGATATAAAGAGAATAGAGGTTAGGTTAGGTTAGGTTAGGTCAGGTCCAGGTCAGGTCAGGTCAGGTTAGGTTAGGTTAGGTTAGGTTAGGTCAGGCCAGGTCAGGTTAGGTTAGGTTAGGAATATTATACAGTGGAAGGTTAATGAGGGAGTAGAGACTAACATTATGGTTTCATGATAACTCTCTTTCTTTCCCCCACCACCACCTTCCTCCCCACTCAAATTATAGAGACCTTATACTGCTAGTTATTTTCTTGTCTGGATCATCATAATCAATCATCATCAACTACCATCATTATTATCATCATCATTATTATTAATCATCATTATCATCATCATCGTCATCATCACCAATCATCACCAATCATCATCATCAACAATCATCAACAATCATCATCAATCATCATCATCACCAATCATCATCATCATCATCATCATCATCATCATCATCACCAATCATCATCATCATCATCATCAATCACCATCATCATCAATCCTCATCATTATCGCCAATGATCAATAATCATCATCATCATTATCACCAATCAGCAATAATTATCATCATCATCATTATCACCAATCATCAATAATTATCATCATCATCATCATCATCATTATCACCAATCATCAATAATTATCATCATCATTGTCACCAATCATCAATAATTATTATCATCATCATCATTATCACCAATCATCAATAATTATCATCATCATCATTATCACCAATCATCAATAATTATCATCATCATCATTATCACCAATCATCATCATCATCATCATCATCATTATCACCAATCATCAATAATTATTATCATCCTCATCATCACCACCATCATTATCACCAATCATCAATAATTATCATCATCATCATTATCACCAATCATCAATAATTATCATCATCATTATCACCATCATCATCATCATCATCATCATTAATAATAAAAGACAAGATTCGACAATACGGTAAAACAAAGAATATTTTTTTTTAAAACATTTCTATTATTGTTCAGTAGACAGCGAGGTACCACATTCTCACCTGTAACTCCTGTATACCTGAGCTAATTTACAAACCTTTACGCCATGATACTCCCCAACATCACCAACTATGAGACAGACAGATTAATAATTTGTACTATTTGGTTACCTTTGCGGGAGTTAAAGCTTATAAATAATAAAGATGGGGGGGGGAGTAGTTTTGTATCTTTCGTCAATGTTGGATTTTTTTTTCATTTTATTCATTGTTTTCTGGGTGATGTAATGATATGAATTACAGTTGAGTATTAAAGATAATATAGTGTGTTATTTACGTACTTGGATCTGGCTTTTTCAGAGATTCGTAAGTTTTATTCTTAACTAATAATACGAAAAAGATATATTTAATTGTCTCAGTTCCGCAGCGACATAAAAAATAATCATAAAAATCACCTCGTAACTGTAGTAAGATTTGATTATAAACATATTTCTCTTAACTTCCGTGTAAGAGGAAAAACAACGCACTTTGACTTCCGGGTATTTGAGAATATCCTTGATGTGCTGGACTCTGAAGATCTCACGTATATATAAAAACCTTCAATGGTTACAAGCATTTCTGACAAGGCCTTTACCACTACCTTATATGATGACAACTTTAATGATGGATTGATGATGGTAGTGACATTTCTCAGGTATTCAATGACGATTCTACACACACACACACACACACACACACACACACGTACGTAATAAATAATAATTGGATTACCTAAAGATTAACGTCCCCAAGATTGTTTCACCTGCTGATTAAACACCCAAACGCTACCTGGAGGGGTTAGGTTAGGTTAGTATAAGGTGAAACAAGCAAGAGGTTAATCATCCGGTAGGCTAAATAATTACTGAGGAACATGTATGAGATAATTCAGTGAGACGCTTAGGTAAGGGAACATTACAGGCAATTACTGAAACATGTGAGTGACTACTGTTAACTGGCCAGGGTAAGTATATAAGGAGTGGATGACTCTTCTTTTTTATGGGCAATGTAAACAGAGCAACAGGTGGGTGACTTCCCTTGATCGGACAGTATAAACAGAGAAGCGAATGGGTGGGTGGCTGCTGTCCAACGCCTCCGCTCACTTCCTCGTCTTCGTGCTCAAAATCGAATGCTATTATCCCGTGACAAGATCCTCTCCTCCTGTACACAACGGGACCCGGTAACGTTCATACCATGTACGAAAATACACAAGAGATACTGTAGTTCCGTTTCCGTGTATCATTGATTAGCGTCCTACATTACCATTGGCTGGGTTAATTTTTAGATGTTAGATTCAAAGTTATTTATGTTTATATAAAGAATATTCTAAAAAGATGCCCATGTAAGGTTACCAATTAACACCGTATGATTTTTCTTAGTTTAAAATGAGTTGCCATTACGTTCTGTATTTAGTGAAAAAAATGAGTAAATCTGTCATGTCATGCAGCGTGAGAAAAAATAATCATGATAGAATGCAGTTTCAATATGATTTTCAAAGAATTGAAATTAAATTTTATTTCCCTTTAATGGTGATCAGAGAATAATTCAGCGTACGTTAAAATGTAGCAGCAAATTCGATATTTTTTGTCGTTAAGTGAACTATTTAAGATACCTTTATTAAATCTCAGCAGCGCGTCTAAGTTTTTTGGAGGAACCATTATGACTCCGCTCCCAGAACCCTTTAAACTCGCCCGGGATACTCTAGCCCAGGAAGCTCGCCACCTTCAGCCTCCAAATGAAGACTTTTAGAGGATGTGACCTTTGTTGGCGGGTGTAAAGACGACTCAATGCCACACCAAACTCCTTCTTTTGTCTTCTGAATCACGTCTCTTATTTTTGTCTCTCTTGCGTCTCTTACACTCGGAACAACTGCTGACTGAAGCCTTCTGACGTGAGGGCCATCACTGCAGGGGTCTCCAAAGCTTGATTCAACATATATAAAACCTGGAATTTCGACCTTTTTTGATCAAGTTGTTCAAGAAGTTATGATGATTGAAGGCAGGCGATTGGTACGTTCTGGTCAGGGTTACCAAACTAGATTCATGGCCTCTGTTCACTGTAAAGTATATTTTTTTTATACTTCTTTCTTCTTGACAAAACTATGAAGATAAACGCGAAGTGATTCCTTTCACTCCTTCCTTTGTAATATAAGTCAATCAGAATATCCAATCCAGGATGATTAGACAGACATTGTCGATAAAATCTAATACAATGGAGCTTTGTGTAATTGGAAATACTGAAGATCTTAAAAATGTTAAGTTTACAGAACTCTGCATCGACACAACAACTCACAGCTCCTCCCCAGAGTGAAGGGACTCACTCACTCACTCACCAGGTACAATACTGCTGCCTCTTACTGTGTAGAAAGAATAAAAAAAGTCCTGAAATGATACGAAAAAAAATCTGCCCACAGACATAAATATATTAATAAGCATTGACTATACTAACTAAACTCCTCCCGTCAAACCTAATTTAATATAACTTATGTGTACTTAGATCATGAAACAAGGTCTAGTTTTTACCTAAATTGTGTACAGCTCTCTCTCTCTCTCTCTCTCTCTCTCTCTCTCTCTCTCTCTCTCTCTCTCAATTAGACGGAAGAACTGATGTACATGTTGCCACAACAATATTACATGTTTCCGATCAAGTCTTGAAACATTATTTTGTTATTTATACACAACACACTACTCGCTGACCTCAACATGTGATGACTTGTAATACACTATTCAATATTACATTTTCCACTTATTGGTTAGTGAGGGTGAAGGGTGAGGCTAACAGGAATGTTCAGTATTATTATTCTCTTTTTTTTTGTCAATCAACACAACTGGAAAACATTCCTGACTGACTGACTCACTGACTCACTCACTCACTGGTAACTACTTTTTGTACGATTCGCGCTAACTAATTCTCACCTTAACGCCGATAATTATTTTTTTTATGAAATGACCGAAACATACACATAGCCCCGCCTACATAAAAACACTCGCCGTAGAAATATTTACAAGTGAACCCACCTCATTGAGCACAAGATCCTGCCCACACATCCTCCACATTTAGGGTTTAATGAAGGAAATAGTGTTTATATCCCTCGAATTAACCTGTATATTCATAAAAACAGATGTAATTTACCTGTACAAGCTCATAGGTACTTGGTAATGATTCAATTTTGATTTAATATACTAGATAAGCACAGGTAGATCAAGGTCCTCCTCCAGCAGGCATAGTCACGACAATCACACCAGATCAGTGAAATTCGTCGCTAATTGTTATTGAGTTGGCAAGGTCTTATACGCGCCGCAACTTCACAGGGACACAGCGTCGGTCATAACTTCCCAAAATAAAGAGGAAAATACAGATTGTTCGGACGGACAAACAAACGGACGTAAAAACAAAACAAACCTACGCACAGCCAATCGGACGTGAAAACAAACCTATGCAAAGCCAATCGGACGTGAAAACAAACCTACGCACAGCCAATCGGACGTGAAAACAAACCTACGCACAGCCAATCGGACGTGAAAACAAACCTATGCAAAGCCAATCGGACGTGAAAACAAACCTACGCACAGCCAATTGGACGTGAAACAAACCTACGCGCAGCCAATTGGACGTGAAAACAAACCTACGTAGGGCCAATCGGACGTGAAAACAAACCTACGCACAGCTAATCGGACGTAGAAACAAGAGCCTACGCACAGCCAATCGCACGTGAAAACAAACCTATACTGCAGCCAATCGGACGTGAAAACAAACCCCGCACTGCCAATCGGACGTGAAAACAAACCCACGCACTACCAAAGGGACGTTAAAACAAACTTACACACACAGCCAATCGGACGTGAAAACAAACCTACGCACAGCCAATCGGACGTGAAAACAAACCCACGCAATGCCAATCCGGACATGAAAACAAACCTACACACAGCCAATCGAGCGAAAACAAACCCTGCCAATCGGACATGAAAAGCAAACCCACGCACTGCCAATCCGGACATGAAAACAAACCTACACACAGCCAATCGGACGTGAAAACAAACCTACGCACAGCCAATCGGACGTGAAAACAAACCCACGCACTACCAAAGGGACGTTAAAACAAACTTACACACAGCCAATCGGACGTTAAAACAAACCTACACACAGCCAATCGGACGTAGAAAACAAACCTCGCACGGCCAATCGGACGTGAAAGTAAACCCGCATAGCTGCAATCAGGCGTGAAAACCAACATTCGCACAGCCAATCGGACGTGAAAAGCAAACCCACGCACTGCCAATCGGACGCGAAAACAAACCTACACACAGCCAATCGGACGTGAAAACAAACCCACGCACTGCCAATCGGACATGAAAACAAACCTACACACAGCCAATCGGACGTGAAAACCAGAGCCACACTGCAGCCAATCGGACGTGAAAACAAACCCACACACACTGCCAAATGGACGCGAAAACAAAGCCTACACACAGCCAATCGGACGTGAAAACAAACCCACACAATGCCAGTCGGCGTAATAAACATTCGCACAGCCAATCCGGACGTGAAAACAAACTACACTTTAGCCAATCGGACGTGAAAACAAACCCCACGCACAGCCAAATCGGACGTAGAAAACAAACCTACACACAGCCAATCCGGACTTGAAAACAAACCCGCACTGCCAATCCGGACATGAAAACAAACCTACACAGCCAATCGGACATGAAAACAAACCTACACACAGCCAATCGGAGAGTGAAAACAAACCTACACTGCAGCCAATCGGAGTGAAAAAAACCTACACAGCCAATCGGCGTGAAAACAGTACAAAGCGCACAGCCAATGGTGAAAACAAGCCACACAGCCAATCGGACGTGAAAACAAACCTATACTGTAATCGGACGTGAAAACAGAAACTGCGTAATCGGACGTGAAAACAATCCTAAAGCACAGCCAATCGGAGGTGAAAACAAACCTACACACAATAATCGGACGTGAAAACAAACCTATGCACAGCCAATCGGACGTGAAAACAAGCCTACGCACAGCCAATCGGACGTAGAAAACAAACCTATGCACAGCCAATCGGACGTGAAAACAAACCCCACGCACAGCCAATGGGGTGAAAAGAAACCTATGCAGCCAATCGGACGTGAAAACAAACCTACACAGCCAATCCGGATGTGAAAACAAACCTATACCCAGCCAATCGGACGTGAAAGTAAACCACGCACAGCCAATCGGACGTGAAAACAAACTATGCACCCAATCCGGACGTGAAAGCAAGCCCGGCACTGCCAATCGGACGTGAAAACAAACCCACGCACTGCCAATCGGACGTTAAAACAACCCCGCAGCCAATCGGACGTGAAAACAAACCCGCACTGCCAATCGGACGTGAAAACAAACCTACGCATAGCCAATCGGACGTGAAACAAATTACGCTGTAATGGACGTGAAAACAAACCCACGCACTGCCAATCGGACGTGAAAACAAACCTACGCGCTAGCCATTCGGACGTGAAAACAAACCCGCGCGCGCAGCCAATCGGACGTGAAAAGCATACCTCGCACAGCCAATCGGACGTGAAAACAACCCACGCACTGCCAATGGACGTGAAAACATACCTACGCACAGCCAATCCGGACGTGAAAACAAACCCACGCAATGCCAATCGGACGTGAAAACAAACCACGCACAGCCAATCGGACGTGAAAACAAACCACGCACAGCCAATCGGACGTGAAAACATACCTCGCAGCACAGCCAAGCGGACGTGAAAACAAACCCACGCAATGCCAATCGGACGTGAAAACAAACCCAACGCAATGCCAATCGGGCGTGAAAACAAACCCACGCACTGCCAATCGGACGCGTGAAAACAAACCCACGCACAGCCAATCGGACGTGAAAACAAACCCACGCACAGCCAATCGGACGTGAAAACATACCTACGCACAGCCAATCGGACGTGAAAACAAACCCACGCAATCGGACGTGAAAACGAAACGCACGCACAGCCAATCGGACGTGAAAACAAACCCACGCACTGCCAATCGGACGTGAAAACAAACCTACGCGCCCAGCCAATCGGACGTGAAAACAAAATTACGCTACAGCCAATCGGACGTGAAAACAAACCCACGCACTGCCAATCGGACGTGAAACAAACCTACGCAGCCATTCGGACGTGAAAACAAACCACGCACAGCCAATGGACGTGAAAACATACCTACGCACCAGCCAATCGGACGTGAAAACAAACCCACGCACTGCCAATCCGGACGTGAAAACATACCTCGCGCACGTAATCGGACGTGAAAAGCAAACCCACGCAATGCCAATCGGACGTGAAAACAAACCCACGCAATGCCAATCGGACGTGAAAACAAACCCACGCAATGCCAATCGGACGTGAAAACAAGCCCACGCACTGCCAATCGGACGTGAAAACTGCAAACCCACGCACAGCCAATCGGACGTGAAAACAAATACGCACAGCCAATCCGGACGTGAAAACAAACCCACACGCACAGCCAATCGGACTTGAAAACAAACATTCGCACAGCCAATCGGGCCGAAAACAAACATGCGCTGGCCAATCGGACGTGAAAACTAACCTACGCATAGCCAATCGGACGTGAAAACAAACCTCGCACAGCCAATTGGACGTCAAAACAAACCACGCACAGCCAATCGGACGTGAAAACATACCTACGCACAGCCAATCGGGGCGTGAAAACAAACCCGCGCAATGCCAATCGGACGTGAAAACAAACATACGCTGCAGCCAATCGGACGTGAGAAACAAACCCGCACTGCCAATCCCGGACGTGAAAACAAACCTACGCGCATAGCCAATCCCGGACGTGAAAACAAATTACGCACAGCCAATCGGACGTGAAAACAAACCCATGCACTGCCAATCGGACGTGAAAACAAACCTACGCATAGCCATTCGGACGTGAAAACAAACCCCACGCACAGCCAATCGGACGTGAAAACATACCTACGCTGCAGCCAATCGGACGTGAAAACAAACCCACACGCACTGCCAATCGGACGTAAAAGCAACCACCTACGCACAGCCAATCGGACGTGAAAACAAACCCACACATTGCAATCGGACGTGAAAACAAACCCACACCAATGCCAATCGGACATTAAACCACGCAATGCCAATCCGGACGTGAAAATGAAACCCACGCACTGCCAATCGGACGTGAAAACAAACCCACGCACAGCCAATCGGACGTGAAAACAAACCCACGCACAGCCAATCGGGCGTGAAAACAAACCCACGCACAGCCAATCGGACTTGAAAACAAACATTCGCACAGCCAATCCAGTTGAAAACAAACATACGCACAGCCAATCGGACGTGGCAACCTACGCATAGCCAATCGGACGTGAAAACAAACCTACGCACAGCCAATTGGATGCAAAACAAACCCTCACGCTGCAGCCAATCGGACGTGAAAACATACCTACGCACAGCCAATCGGACGTGAAAACAAACCCGCAGTACCGTCGGACGTGAAAACAAACATACGCTTTGTAATCGGACGTGAAAACAAACCCACGCACTGCCAATCGGACGTGAAACAAACCTACGCATAGCCAATCGGACGTGAAAACAAAATTACGCACAGCCAATCCGGACGGTTGAAACAAACCCATGCACTGCCAATCGGACGTGAAAACAAACCTACACATAGCCATTCGGACGTGAAAACAAACCCACGCACAGCCAATCGGACGTGAAAACATACCTACACTGGTAATCGGACGTGAAAACAAACCCACGCACTGCCAATCGGACGTGAAAACATACCTACACTGTGTCGGACGTGAAAACAAACCCGCAATGCAATCGGACGTGAAAACAAACCCGCAATGCCAATCGGACGTGAAAACAAACCCACGCAATGCCAATCGGACGTGAAAACAAACCCACGCATGCAATCGGACGTGAAAACAAACCCGCACAGCCAATCGGACGTGAAAACAAACCCACGCACAGCCAATCGGACGTGAAACAAACCACGCACAGCCAATCGGACGAAAACAAACATTCGCGTAATCGGACGTGAAAACAAACATACGCACATGTCGGACGTGAAAACTAACCTACACATAGCCAATGGGACGTGAAAACAAACCTCGCACAGCCAATTGGACGTCAAAACAAACCTACGCACAGCCAATCGGACGTGAAAACATACCTACGCACAGCCAATCGGACGTGAAAACAAACCCACGCAATGCCAATCGGACGTGAAAACAAACATACACTGCAGCCAATCGGACGTGAAAACAAACCCGCACTGCCAATCGGACGTGAAAACAAACCTACGCATAGCCAATCGGACGTGAAAACAAAATTACGCACAGCCAATCGGACGTAACAAACCCATGCACTGCCAATCCGGACGTGAAAACAAACCTACGCAGCCATTCGGACGTGAAAACCGAAACCCACGCACAGCCAATCGGACGTGAAAACATACCTACACACAGCCAATCGGACGTGAAAACAAACCCACGCACTGCCAATCCGACGTAAAGAAAACATACCTACGCACAGCCAATCGGACGTGAAAACACACCCACGCACAGCCAATCGGACGAAAACAAACCTACGCGACAGCCAATCGGACGTGAAAAACAAACCCACGCACTGCCAATCGGACGTGAAAACAAACCTACACAAACCTACACACAGCCAATCGGACGTGAAAACATACCTACGCACAGCCAATCGGACGTGAAAACAAACCTATGCACATGCCAATCGGACGTGAAAACAAACCTACACACAGCCAATCGGACGTGAAAACAAACCTACGCACAGCCAATCGGACGTGAAAACTAACCTACGCACAGCCAATCGGACGTGAAAACAAACCTACGCACAACCAATCGGACGTCAAAACAAACCTACGCACAGCCAATCGGACGTCAAAACAATCCCACGCACAGTCAAACGGACGTAAAAACTCACCTAGGTACAGGCAAATAGACACACACACACACAGACAAACGGAAGCATAGACAAATGGACACACCAACAGACAAATGAACGCACAGACAACTAGACGCACAGACGAACGAATGTAGGTAGTAGGTAGTCGGCAGCTATCAAACAGGGAGGAACTACCGCCTGGGAAGACATTGGAAGCATAATGCGTTGTCTAATGGTAGACCCTGCTGCCATATGCCATCAAGAAAATTGTGACCAAATCCCAGGTTGCTGATCTGACTTTCTGCCTCATTTACACACAATTGCAGGGTCTCAATTGTTTCTCTTATTTTGACAACACAACATACATATATTGTTTCTCACTATTGTTTTTTTTTGTATTGATGGTGCTTTATTATTATTATTATTATTATTATTATTATTATTATTATTATTATTATTATTTTCCCTCTCAGGCCCTGATGTGGGTCAGTGACCTGTGGTCTGGTGGGCTAATCCTGTGTACATAAAAAAAAATGTGAGTAGCGGTGATGGTGGTGGTGGTGATACAAGCTCTGTGGGGGTAGGCGGGGTATAGTGCAGCTGTTATTGTGCAAGGATTGAGTCAATTTTCATGTAGGTTGTGACAGGTGATAGTGCACCATCTTATAATACTACAACGTCGTGACAATCGAGCTGGTGATCAGTGTCATGGTGAAATGTGGTGATAATGGTGCAAGTTGTGAAGTGGACGAGCGCAGTGGTGGTGGTGGTGCCAGTAGTAACAGTTGTGGCAAAAATTGTGGGAAAAGGTGAAGAATGTGGAGTTAATGGCTGTACACGCGGAAGTAATAGTTGTTTCTAAATAAAAAAAAACTAAACCTAAAAATAGAAACTATATCACACAGCAGGACACGATGAGAGACAGATACTGAGATGAACGAATCAGATCATAACACGAGTGTCCTGAGAGGTACAAACTCTGGGAGGACTGGTAAAAACAGCCTCAAATACCGCTTATAGTGGAGGGCTGTAGTCGCTAACCCTCAGACGTTAGGGTGATATTTTAATCGATTGACTTACATTGATTTTGTTTCTGTGATGTGTTTTGTGTTCCTGTATCTACGTAAATGAGTGTGTTTGCCTTGTGTTTGTGTAGGTGTGTCTTTGTGCATGTGTGTGTGTTTGTTTTTTCTGTGTTGTGTTTGTATAGGTAAGCAATCGCCCTAAACCTAAACAAACTCACACAATGAACTTCAGTTGTTCCTTTACGTCAATATTTATGATGCACAGTAAACGCGGATGTGGGCAATCAACGCCAGGATTTGTTGGTGTGTGTGTGTGTGTGTGTGTGTGTGTGTGTGTGTGTGTGTGTGCGTTTGTTTGTGTACGCATGTGCGCGTATGTGTGTGTGTGTGTGTGTGGTCAACAATGCGCCTCAAGGATTTTGTTTTGTTTTAACATGAGCCAGTGTTTACAACCTTTCCTCGTGCACTCCCTGATTACTAGTTTCTTTCTCTTTACCCGTGTATGTAATTACACTTTCTCTACACACACACACACACACACACACACACACACACACACACACACACACACACACACACACACATACGTACACACAAGCACACAGGTTACTCGACTACATTTGTTTGTATGTGTGTGTGTGTGCGTGTGTCAGTAGAGAATTCACCGGGCTTGATGAAAAGAAGTTTGTTTGATAATGGATAGCTTAAAGTGTGTAGGGTGTGTGTAAAGTGTGTCCCATAGCCCCTTAGGGACAGTGTAGATACAACACACTGTATATTAAGCCTTCGGTACACTAGGAGGCAGCAGGGACGGTACTGCATTCGACCCCGTTCACTTCCCCAGGTTATAAACTCAGGTGTCCATTTACAGCCGGGTGAACTCGAAGTGCCCGGGAGTCAACCTACCGATCCCTTACAGTATGTGTAAAGCTGAAGTAAATGTTTTTTTTATTTTTTTACGGGGATTAGCCCACCGGGCACAGGTCACTGACCCAAATCGGGCCTCGGAGGCGAAAATGTAATAATAATAATAATAATTATAATAATAATAATTCAGATAATAAAATTTATAATAAAAATAAAAATAATAAAAATAATAAAATAACAATGATAATATTAATAATAATAATAATTCAGATAAATAAAATTTATAAAAAAAAAAAAAAAAATTAATAATAATAATAAATAATAATAATAATAATAATAATAATAATAATAATAATAATAATAATAATAATAATAATAATAATAATAATAATAATAATAATAATAATAATAATAATAATAATAATAATAATAATAATAATAATAATAATAATAATAATAATAATAATAATAATAATAACAATAATAATAATAATAATAATAATAATAAAGAACCATAAAGAAATACAAAAATGAAAAAAAAGAAGAGTGAGAAACAATATACAGTATGTATGTTGTGTTGTCAATAGTAAGAGAAACAACTGAGACCCTGCAATTGTGTGTGAATGGGGCAGAAAGTCAGATCAGCAACCTGGGACTTGGTCACAATTTTCGTGATGCCATATCGCAGCAGGGTCTACCATTAGACAACACATTATGCTTCCAATATCTTCCCAGGCGGTAGTACCTCCCTGTTTGGTAGCTACCTACTATCTAAGGGGCATCGGTAGAGTGCGTGTGGGTGTGTGCAGGCGGGAAAATATATAGTATTTAAAGTGTGTTTGCAGTGTTTGGTGTATCGATAATGTGTGTAGGGTGTGTTTAGGTTCACAGGAAGATGGTGCGCAGGGTGTGTGCGGGTAGTGTTTGGTATATCGATAGAGTGTGTACTGTAGAGTGTGTTTAGGCTCAAACAAAAGTTTATTTGAAGTGTTTTGTTTTCAAGGAGGAAGTGTAAGTGAAGTGGGCCATTTCTTTGTGTCTAGTTTGTCATCATTAACACAATAATACAGTGATGACGTCGAAATTACAGTACTAATACATGACGGAGTGTCTTGTCTGCCACCACTACCGGCCACGCTGCTTGTGAGAAGGAAAAAAATATTAAATGTGAGAGAGAGAGAGAGAGAGAGAGAGAGAGAGAGAGTTTTGAATTGAATTGAAGTGAAACAGTTTATTTAGACAGAAAAATGCAGATACAGAGTGGATAATAATATCAATATTAACATGGCTGAGCCAGTTGAGAACCTGAGCTCTCCTGTAGGCACCTGATATAATAATATACATTTATCTCAAGGAAGTATTATGTAACATTTATTAACATCTGGAATAGTACAATAGCATGGTGGTAATAAGAACATCTCATAATGTTACCACGGTTATCACTTCAATATTTATTTATTTTATTTATTTATAATTTTTTTGTTTATTTTTTTATTTATATTATAACTATATACATAAATTACAGTGGAATTGAAAAACATAAGTATAATGGGGGAGCAGTACAACATGGATTGTACAGTATTAAGGTAGAACAAGAGGACAGAGCTGTCAGGATTATGTCTAGTTGGCAAATATATTTCTTGCAATGGTAATTTCTTATCTATTTACATGATAATTTCCGATAAAACTGTTTTGATGGTACAATAAAAGCAGGTACTGTAAATATAGTAGGTATTACAAGAAATATTAATACCTAGACAATAGATATTTTTTAAGAGATGATTTAAAGGAAGGGAGCGTAGTCTTTGCTCAGATGGGTGTGGGGGGTAAGTTGTTCCACACCTTCACACCATGATATTTTATGGAGGTCTGGAAATAATTATTGCCATGCAAGTGATTGATAGATTTGAAAACAAAGAGGGAACAGCAGTAGGTGTTAATATCTTCGAATTTTAACATTTTCAATTTCGCAAATTTTTCGTTTGTGTGATCTGTTTTTTTCAAGTAGGTCATTGTCCATATATCAGGTGTTGGTAAACAAGATCATAATAGATTTCTTTCATTGCTGTAAGAGTGAGTGACTGACGAGTGTGATACATGATACCGCACTGTTTACTGACTTCACTATGAATGGCTTGTATGTGGTTTCTCCAGCTAAGTTTCTCATCAACAATAAATCCGAGGAATTTAGTATTTTGTTCGCATTTGAAAGGTGCATGGATGTTAGAGAGAGAGAGAGAGAGAGAGAGAGAGAGAGAGAGAGAGAGAGAGAGAGAGATGCGTGGATAAGCGAAAGAGAAGTGTGAGTGAGTGAGTGAGTGAGTGAGTGAGTAAATGAGTGAGTAAGTAAGTGAGTGAGCGAGGGTTCGCTGGCTGACACACTTCTGGGTTGGCTGAAGTCAGTAACCGTGGCATCAGTCATTCACCCTCGACGCCGCCCTCTTCTTTTTTCCCACGATTTACTTCAATTTCCTCATTTCTCTTGGATTCTCTTATTTCTCTCCTTAAAATATATCTTTTCCTTCCCTATTCTTCAACCTTTCATTGTACTCTGATTCATTCATGGCTACAGTAAACACCCTCTGTATTTTCCTCATTGTAATATATTAAATTAGACGATTCACTCAAAAAAAAAAGTATCAAGGAATTTCAACTCGACTGGAGATAATACAATAAAAAAACAACTCGACACAAAGAAAGTTTCCCTGCAAGACGTGTACAAAGAAGAGAGGCTCCCAGGTCTCCCCTAGCGGTATTCCTTTCTCTGCGTGTTGTGGAGCTGGGTGGGGGGAGGGGGAGGGGGAGAGGAGGGAACGGGAGAGGGAAGGAGGAGGGGTAGCGAACAGTGACCGCCCCAGGGAAAGGCGCGGGTGCGGTGCCGTTGTTGCCCACCACACACACACACACACACACACACACACACACACACACACACACACCATGGTCGTGCTTACTTACACAAATAAACTAAGTGAATATTAACAATAAGTAAACAACATTTATGATTGTCAACCATGAGAGGACCAACGAAGCTCGTCAGATGACAATGGTTGTAATTTAGGGCGGATGGTAAAAAATTGTTGGCGATCTGTGTGTGTGTGTGTGTGTGTGTGCAGTGCGTATGTATGTCATAACTAAATGCCAGTCACCCTAGTTACCACTGATTGAACCTCTATTTCTTTCAATGTTTAAACTTAACAAAACATTTTGTTAATCAATCTTAGAATTCAACATTGGTGGCAGCGAAGCGGATATATTCTGAATCCATTTGTTGTGTCTAATTTTCTTTTGTTTTCGTTCTTCTGTAATGTCTCCTTATATCGTCTATTGTCTTTTTTCTTCTTATTTTTCCCAGTATGACAATGAAGCAACAACCCAAACTTGCCCAGCGACATACTAGATATAAAAAAAAATATAAATGCTTGGTTGTTAATAATTTAATACCTGTCACTCAAGCTCTAACTGTACTCTAACGATACCTGTTACTCCAGTCTCTCCGTATATGTTAAAACGTGTTTCTGCATCTTAGCATCTTTCTGTATATGTTGGAGTGTGTGTGTGTGTGTGTGTGTGTGTGTGTGTGTGTGTTTATATTAGAGTGTGTTATGTGTATCTTGGAGTGTGAATATTTTTACAATACGATGTTGACTGTATGTTGGAGTATGTGCTTGTTTATACTGAAATATTTTTGTCTATGTTGGAATGTGATTTTTTTTAGAGTGCGTTTTGTGTATATTGGAGTGTGTGTGTGTGTGTGTGTGTGTGTGTGTGTGTGTGTTTATTCTGAGATATATTTACTGTATGTTGTGGTGCGTTTCTTCATGTTAAGTGGGTTTATTTATTCCCGAGTATGTTTGTGTATACTGAAGTGTTTCATTCACCTTAACTCCTAAACTGAATCAGATACACAACACAAGAATAAACAGCGTATGATCCGGTTTACAGTATCTTACACAACCCTGGACTTGCTGTTGAAAGACATAATGAACGGTTCTTACACAATGAAAACAAGAAAAATCAAAAGTTCCGTATTTAACTGTTGTATTCCACTAATTTTTCAGAAGAAATTTACTGGAGTCTCGACTGATAATATATTGTGGTAAAGACAAAAAAAAATCAGACATGTCAAATAAACTAATAAGAATATACTTTTAAATCTATCAAAATCAATATATATTTGTTCTGTATATTACGTTTATAATCCAATTAATTCTCAACAAAAAATTTATGTGTTAATGTAAAATTTATTAGTACATGGAAAAAAATCACGAATAAACTAATAAAAATATTAACTTATCAATTCGAGAAACATTATAAATCGTCAAAACAAATACAAGAATTAGTTTCATTTAAATTTTGGGTATCCAGGAGTCAAGAAACACACACACACACACACACACACACACACACACACCGGAGAACACACAATAAGACATCCTTTTAAATAAACCTACGAATAATACCAGGTGTTAGAAAAGGTCCCGGTGTACCTGATATAATTAACAATATATTTATTCCTTGTTATACCTACACTGTTATAGACATTTTTCTATATACAGTTAAAATTGGGAATGGTATCCACTTTATCCACTTTACCCATTTTATCCACTTCCACCATTCACTGTGAGTATTTCCTGTAAACTATATCTTTAATTAATGTAAGTAAATAGAGAGACTTTTCTAACATCCTGTACAAAAAAAATAGTAAATAAACATTTCTCCAACAGTAACACAATACACAACACAGACCCTTATCATTCACCATCAATCAACAATACAGTGACAGAGTACAGTGAATGTAGTGAAAAAAAAAGAGGTAGATGGTTATAAATAAAGTTCACGTTACTGAGAACTACAACAGGAAACTATTATGTTATTATAGGAGGGAAAGTGTAGTGGGGTCCTGTTGCATGTGAACACAACACAAGAGTGACAACAAGGACGAAAACAGGAGGAGGGGGGAAGAGGAGGAGGAGGAGGAGGGGAGGAAGAGACGAAGGAAGAATAAGAGAAGAAACAGAAGGAGGAAGAAAAATGACGTGGAAGAGGAGGGGGGCAGGGACAGGGGAAGAGGAGGAGAAGGAGAAGGAAGAAGAGGAAAAGGAGAAGGAGAAGAAGGAGAAGAATGAGGAGGATGAGGAGGAGGAAGAGAAGGAAGAGTAAGAGAAGGAGAAGCAAGAGAAAGAGGAGGAGGAGGCTGAGAATAAAAAAATAATCTTCTGTGATGATGTGGAAAATAAAAGTGAAGGAAGAGGAAGCGGTGAATTATTGATAAAACAACTGAGAGCAATAATCCAACTCCCCCTTCCCTCCTTTCCCAATCCTTCCCTCCCACCCTCCTTTCCTCCCTCCTTTCCCTCCCCACCCATCCTTTCCCTCCCCCCCCTTTCCCTCCCCCCCCCCTCCTCCCTCCTCCCTCCCCTCCTTTCCCTCCCCCACCCCTCCTTTCCCTCCCTCCCTTCCCTCCCCTCCCCTGTCCGTCGTCGCCAAGGAAGATCATATTTGTGTTATTATTATTTTGGTTTTAACTTAGCACGTTCATATAAACAGACAGACAGACAGACAGACAGACAGACAGACGACAGACAGACAGACAGACAGACACACAGCGACATACCGACAGATACAGACTGACGGATACTGTCACTACGTCCCCAACACGTTCACCTCTGAAGCGACGAGAGAGACCAGAATAACCGACGACAAAAAAAGAAAAAAGAAAAACGAATAAAAAAAAAGAAACAGCAAGAAAATAACAAAGGCAAAGGAGACAAAGGAACGAGGAAGAAAGTTTGATGAAGGAAAAAACTACACTAAAGAAGGAAACGAACGAAGGGGAAAGAAAAGAAAGAAGAAAAAAGATGCAAGACAGAAGAAAGGTGGAAGGAAGGAAGGAAGGAAGGAAGGAGAAAGAAATAAGAAGAAAATGAAGAAACGGAGGTAGGAAGAAAAAGAAGAAATAAAGAAGAGAGAAGAAGGAAGGAAGATAAATGAAGACAAAATACAAAAGAAAAACGAAAGAAAGAAAAACGAAAGAAAGAAAAATGAAGAAACAAGAGAGAAAAAGAACAAGAAATCTGATAACCAACGAAGCAAGGGAAGAGAATAATATAAAAGAAATAAGATAAAAAAGATATAGAAAGAAAAAAAGAGAAGGATGTAAAGATTATATCGGCAACAGAACAAGGGAAGATAAGAAGAGAAAAGAACAAAAAGAAGAAGAAGGAGGAGAAGCAAGAAAGAAAAAGAAGAAAGACAGAAATTAAAGACGACGAGATAGAAAAAAAGAAAGAAGGCGAAAGGAAACAGAGAAGATAGAAAGAAGAAGAAATAATAGGGAAGAAGAAAGAAGGAAGAGAAAAGAAGAATGAATAAGAAGAAGGGAGAAAGAAAGACGAAAGAAGGAAGAAAAAAGAATAAAGAAGGGAGAAACAAAAGGAAGATAGAAGAAAGAAGGAAGAAGAAAACAAGGTGAGGAAGACAAGGCCGAGAGGGGGGGTTGGAGGGGGGAGGAAGAAGGGGGGCTGGTAGTGAAGGACACGAGAACCACGAAGAACATGGAGGCTGTGCTTGGAGAACTCGGGATCTGGTAGAACCGGTTCATCATGAACAGGTATAGCCCACTGAACAAATATAGACGAGGTGGGAGACAGCATCCTCCTCCTGAAGAACAAGGATGAACATCAAGGTTACCCACAATACATGAAGAACACAGCCCATATGATGATCACGTGTACTTAAAAGAACAAATTAAAGGCATGAACAAATAGAACATGATGGTTATGATTTGTGTGAACAGAGAACACGTGATGAACAAGAATAACATTACAGGTTCCTCGTGAACGAAAGACATGAATAACATCTGTGTACTTGAAACGGTTCCCGCTACACCTGTCCATGATAAGATGATCCTTACACCTGTCCATGATAAGATGATCCCTACACCTGTCCATGATAAGATGATCCTTACACCTGTCCATGATAAGATGATCCTTACACCTGTCCATGATAAGATGATCCTTACACCTGTCCATGATAAGATGATCCTTACACCTGTCCATGATAAGATGATCCCTACACCTGTCCATGATAAGATGATCCTTACACCTGTCCATGATAAGATGATCCTTACACCTGTCCATGATAAGATGATCCCCACACCTGTCCATGATAAGATGATCCCCACACCTGTCCATGATAAGATGATCCCCACACCTGTCCATGATAAGATGATCCCCACACCTGTTCATGATAATATGAACCTCACACCTGTACACCTGTTTTCCTCTGTTATCTATTACGTTACGTCATCAAACCGTTGTACTACTGTTATGCATTACGTTACATAAGTACCTGTTATTCCACACAGTTAACAAAACGCCCTTTAATTACCTGTATTACGTCATATGAGGAAACAATTAGACAACAGAGCCTTGCAATGACCAAACATCAGCCACCTTTTACTTTATCAACGCTACAGTTCAACCAATCAGCATTCGACTTACATATAAAGGAAGGGTTTTAATTGGGCTTAATTTACGTTCTGATTTACTTATAGGAATGACGGTCTGTGACTGGTGAATGACGGTCTTTGACTGGTGAATGACGGTCTTTGACTGGTGAATGACGGTCTGTGACTGGTGAATGACGGTCTTTGACTGGTGAATGACGGTCTGTGACTGGTGAATGACTTTTAACTACTGTGAAGACATTTTCTGTGATTAGCTAAGGAAGAACGGGAATAGAGGTAGGAGGGAGACACAGAAGGATAGAAATGGAAGACGTGGAAAATGAAAGAAGGAGGGAAGGGGATAAATGGATAATAGAAGAAAGTGAAAATTAGAAAAACATAGGACGGGAAGGAGAGAAGGAAGGAAGGAAGGAGAGAGGGGAGGGGGTAGAATGAGAGGAATAGATGAGAAACAGGAAGGAGGAGGAAAGGAAGAAGAAGGGTGGAAGGACGGAATGAAGGAGAAAGAGGTGAAAATGAAAGAGAAAAAATGAGGGAAGAAATGAATAAAAGGGAAGAAGCGAAAATGAAATAGAAGGGAGGGTGGAATGGGAAGAAGGAAGAGACGAGGAACAGGAAGAGGAAGGAGGAAAGGAAGGCGAAATACCCGACACATCACCACATAAGCAGCAGTCCGTGAGCCACACAAAGGTAGCCGCTCCAGTGGTGTATCATACACAGCCGACAACAACCTGACCACAACACACAAGTCTTCGGTACTGTAGCGTCTCACGTCAGCTGCTGCAGTTCGCTTTCCAATAAACAGATTTCCCGGCCTCTTGTTTGTTTGTCTTTACTTCATCGCCTCGTGTATTTATTTATGTACGGAGATATGTTGTATTATTGAGTACCTTGAGTGTGTGTCATGGCATATTCAGATTTGCCCAAAACACATTCATAATTTCAATACAGAACGCCCTCGCGTCCACCAGCAACACTGGACAGACAGACGTCTTGAGGACAACCCGGGCATATCTGCAGTGGTTCCATCTATCACAGTTAACTTGACGTAATGACCGAGCACTTGGCGACTATAATTAGAATCCCTGGGGTGCTTGTGGGCCACACGAGCTAAAATAAAGTATAATTGGAAGGGTTGTGGAATACATTGTGCCGTAGGGGGCAGCTTGTGTGGTGGTGGAGCGGTTCAATGAACAGCAGAGTTCGTGCACCACGGCCCCGCCCCCCCCCACCCCCACCTCCCACACAGCCGTGAATGAATGGACCCATGAATGACGCCACGTACTCTACTACACCAGTTTTAAAGGACCGCAAAGTTTTGCTTTTAAACAGACTTGGGGATAATATGCAGTTGTCTGAAGAACCATATCATTATTAACAGTATACGTTCCACACCACAGTGTTGTACTTTCGTGCTGAGTAAGCGTGGAGAAGTGCATGTTGAAGTGGATCCATCCTGCAGCTGCAGTGCATTGACCTAAGTACCGACTCAACAATCTGACCCGAGGAGTATCAACGCCGTGCCCTTCGCTTTAACCCGCGCTTATACATGATAACGAGCTGCTATTTGTAGCTTACCAAGCCTCAAGACAAGATAAGGCTGCAACTAAGAAGGCGTGAAGGTCGTGTTGTGGGTGAGCAGCTACGTGATGACCGGCCGTGGTGTACCTTAGGGTGAAAGTCCTCTCTTGTTCTGACCCACTCCCAGCTGGGCTCTGTGCGTGCCAGGGTACACCACTTTTTATGTCAACCATTTGTTTTAGTGAAGGCACAAGAGGTCCGTAATATCTTCGTTTACATAATTATACAAATAAGTGCTATGTTTTTTGTAGGAGATAAAAACACCGACATCAGTTAACAAGAGAGATATACCATACTGACATTGCATCCTTAACTACGCTCTCAGTCCTGCTTGTTTCTCTCTCATCACAGCTTTAATGTCACTCTTTTGGATTTTCTTTCTCATTCTTAATGCCTAATGCTGACTGACGCCACCTATGGAGGTACAAACATTTATATCACTAATAAGAACTTTGAGGCAAGTTGGTGAGAAGTGACCGGGAAGCATCACTAGAGCGGGCAGCTGGGAACACCACCACCTCCAGGAACCCGGAAATGAGGAGTCTGACGGACGCTGCCGACCACCACTGACATCACCAATAATTACCTCCTCATCTAAGAGTGTACTTTAAATAGTGACTGTGTAAGTAATCACATACTCAAATAACAGTCAAGAATAGTGACTTGTCTTATAAACATTAATAATAACCGTGTGTTAAGTCCCCCAAATAATCATGTAAACATTAGTAGTAAGATTAAACAAGAAGTACTACCAGCAGTGACTGTAACTGTACTAGTGTGTGATTATGAGTTTTCCTAAACCTGATAATGACTGAGAGGGCATACTGTAGTGGGGGACATGACGGCCACGGTCTACAGTAGTGGTGAAGAGCTGGGTGGAGGATCACTGACTGCGGCCTCAAGGTGTGGGTCTTGAGGATAGAGAACGAGGTCAACAACCTTACGGCAAACACATGAAGACGAGTCCAGTGTTCGACTCTCCTCACACACACACACACATACACAAGTCGACAAAAATACTCACTTGACAGACAGTTAAAATCATATTAAATAAAACATGCACATACATTAACAAACAATCACTTTCACACACACACAAATTCGAGTGTGTGTGTGTGTGTGTGTGTGTGTGTGTGTGTGTGTGTGTGTGTGTGTGTGTGCAGTGTGTGTGTGTGTGTGCAGTGTGTGTGTGTGTGTGTGTGTGTGTGCAGTGTGTGTGTGTGTGTGTGTGTGTGTGTGTGTGTGTGTGTGTGTGTGTGTGCAGTGTGTGTGTGTGTGTGTGTGTGTGTGTGTGTGTGTGTGTGTGTGTGTGTGTGTGTGTGTGCAGTGAGTGTGTGTGTGTGTGTGTGTGTGTGTGTGTGTGTGTGTGTGTGTGTGTGTGTGTGTGTGTGTGTGTGCGTGTGTGTGTGTGCAGTGTGTGTGTTGAACTTTTTCCGTAATTACTGTTAACAGAGGGTGTTAACTGAGGCAAGAGAGAGAGTTAACTGTGAGAGCCTGGTGCAAATTACAGAGCTGACTATTGACTGTTATAACAGAAGGAAGTAATTAGCTGAATCCTTCTAGTCAAGTGAACGTGTGACTGACTGATTGATAGACTGACTGACCGATAGACTGACTGACTGGTAGGCTGACTGACTGACTGATACTCTGAATGTCTGACAGACTGATTGATTGTTATACTTAAGGCCTGACTGACTGACTGTATGATTGACTGACTTACTGAGCCATAGAATGACTATTTGAATCACTATTTAATTGACCGACTAATTGGTTGACTGGGTGACTAACTAATTAACTGACTGATCGACCTTAATGACTCTTCATTACACTACAAATATTTTTTTATATAATTGACTAAAGTAATAATAAGTGTGGATAGTGATTACCTGAGGCCTCGCCTGTACACCAGACACACCCAATACTTAACAACTATCACCAGCAAATTATAACAATCAGTGTAGCGGAATTTAATATTATTTTCAGTTTATCAGATATACACACGTTTCTTTCATTTTACTTCTATTTTTCATTAGTTTTATTCAACTTTGGTGTTTTTAGACGTTATCATCTTGCATTATCTTGAATATATATATATATATATATATATATATATATATATATATATATATATATATATATATATATATATATATATATATATATATATATATATATATATATATATATATATATATTTTATACGTCTTCGTCGGGACTATTTTATAGATATTAGTTACGAAGGAGAACTTTAGCTCAGCAACGTTTCACTATTTTATAGATATTAGTTACGAAGGAGAACTTTAGCTCAGCAACGTTTCAATAAAGTAATTACATAGGTAAATAGTTAATGAAAAAAAGAAAAACATTGTAACCTATAGGAAAATCATATATAATTACTACCAGTAGTCACACAAATATAGTTAATATAACAAAAATATATAAGGATGCGTGAGAGCATAATGTGTTGTCTAATGGTAGACCCTGCTGCCGTATGGCATCACGAAAATTGTGACCAAGTCCCAGGTTGCTGATCTGACTTTCTGCCTCATTTACACACAATTGCAGGATCTCAAGTGTTTCTCTTACTATTGACAACACAACATACATATATTGTTTCTCATTTCTGAATTGTTTATTTCTTTCCATTTCTGTATTTATTTATGGTTAATGTTTTTCGCCCCCAGGCCCCGGTGTGGGCCAGTGACCTGTGCCCGGGTGTAGTAATCCCCGTAAAAATAATAATAATAATAATAATTAAGCAATATATCAACATACAGTGAAACCTCCATATAAGGAATTTTTCTCTCCATACAATCCGTTAGATAGTGGTCTTTATATGGTTTGTTAGATTGAAGTTTCTCTTTCTAATGGACCCTCGATATATGTTTGTTTATATATATACATATATATATATATATATATATATATATATATATATATATATATATATATATATATATATATATATATATATGTAGAGAGACAAACTAAAAAAGATGGAGAGACAAACAAAAAAGATGACAGTCGATGATACACTGCTCGGTGCTTGGTGGGGAGAGCACAAAAACAAACAGCCTCAACTATCTTCTGACCAGCAGCCTCTGTACCTGTGGCATGTAAGTCAGGTCTTTGAAGGTCATTGGGTAATTAGTTCCTGAGGTAATAACAATCTTTGGGTGGTTTACGATGACTTAGTATTAATAAATCAAACACAAGAGCTCCTCACATCTTGAATCATGGAATTATTTTTTTTGGGTTCAGAGTGTGTATTACTGTTGGGACCATGAGCGCTACTGCTGCAGGTAAGAGGTGAGTTTTGGTGAGGCAGCTTCCATGTGGGTGGGTGGGTGGGTGGGTGGGTGGTGGTGGTGGAAGGAGAGGATGCCAGGTGATGGACTGATGTTTTTTTCAAAAGAGAAAGAGAGAGAGAGAGAGAGAGAGAGAGAGAGAGAGAGAGAGAGAGAGAGAGAGAGAGAGAGAGACAAATTGATAGAGGGAAGAGAAGAGAAACACCGGTAATATATTCATGAAAAAGACTTTAATTTACTCAGGTAACACCAAACATATGTTTCTAATCAAATCATATCAAGTTAATAACCACAAACAGGAAAATCTTATAACAATATACTGAACTAGTAATCTATAATAATCACATAACCTTATAATAATCGTATGCAAATCCTATACTAACTCAACAATCATACAGCGTTTAAGATACATATCCAATAAGATTCTTTAAGAAGTATAACATATTCTTATAGTAAGACATTAGGTAAACACAACGACGGCTTCTTAATAAAGTGATGTGACACAAAATTCTTACCAATCAGTAGTTTTACCTTAGAGAAACCGAGACAAAATTCCTATTTGATTATGAATGAAACTCAGAGGTCATTATGACGACAGGTGAGGTGGCTGAACATAAGCACTCATTTTATCTCTTAAGACTAAAAGGATGACAATTTGAACCAACGAAACAAAAAGGTTAAAAATTAATTGTTCGGTTAGGTTAGGTTAGGTTAGGTTTAGGTCAGGTCAAAACAGGTCATATTAGGTTAGGTCCGCAGGTTTTTTATCGCGTGTTGTCACAAATATCAATTAAGATTAAAAACAAAGATAGAAATTTTTTTTTTCGTTACCGTAAGTTTAAAATTTATTCGTTATCAAATGATTTTATCTATTTTTTGCGATGCATAAGAACATACGAACATAAGATTGGAGGAAACTGCAGCAGGCCTATTGGCCCATTCTGGGAAGTCCCATTGACACCCAACCCCCTGTCTCTCATATATACATCCAACCTATGTTCGAAGCTATCCAGTGTATTCGAGTTAACGATGATGTTTGGTAACTTGTTCCATTCATCCACTACTCTGTTTCCAAACCAGTGTTTACCTATTTCACGCCTAAATCTAAATTTGTCTAATTTAATACCATTGTTACGAGTTCGCTCCTGGTTGGATAGTTTGAGTACCTTTGTAATGTCCCCTTTGTTTAGCCCTGACTTCCAATTATACACCTCTATCATATCGCCCCTCACTCTACGTCTCTCGAGGGAGTGCAAATTAAGATGCTTTAACCTTTCTCTGTACTCAAGGTTCCTAATGCCCGGGATTAGTCTTGTCATTCTCCTCTGAATTCTTTCTAGGGATTCTATATCCATTCTATAATACGGTGACCAGAACTGAACTGCGTAATCCAAGTGAGGTCTCACAAGCGCAAGATATAGTTTTAGGATGACCTTTCTAGTCTTGTAACTAACACTCCTTTGTATGAACCCAAGTACTTTATTAGCCTTGTTTTGAGCAAATACACATTGTCTACTTGGCTTAAGATTCCTACTTATTATTACTCATAAATCCTTCTAATAGTTGAATTTCTCAATAACATCGTTGTTCATCTGATATCTGGTTTCCCTGTTTACATCTCCTATACTGAGTACTTTACAATTATCCCCATTGAATTTCATCTGCCAGTTTTCAGACCATTCGAATTTTTTTTTTAAATATTCCTGTAGTTTTGCGGAGTCCTCGTCAGATTTAATTACACGCCCTATTTTAGTGTCATCAACAAATTTACTTATCTTGCTGTCTATGCCGATATCTATGTCGTTTATGTATATAATAAACAATAATGGTCCAAGTACTGAGCCTTGGGGTACTCCACTAGTGACGCTACCCCAATCGGAATTATTGCCGTTAATGCTTACCCACTGTTTCCTGTCCTGTAACCACGCCCTAATCCATTTTAGATTATCTCCTCCAATGTCATGAGCCTCCACTTTTGTTATTAGTCTTTCGTGGTGGACTCTGTCGAAGGCTTTGCTAAAGTCAAGTTATACCACATCATACTCGTGCCCGTCGTCCACTGATTCAAAAACAGCTGAAAAGAATGTTATTAGACATGAACGCCCGCTTGTGTAGCCATGTTGGGAATCATTGATCAACTTGTGCTTCCCCAGGTGATTTCGAATAGAGTTTAAATTTATTGCTTCCAGCAATTTGCCTACAATTGATGTTAAACTGCTTGGGCGGTAGTTAGAGGATAGTGATCTATCTCACCTTATTGAGACTCGGTATTACATTCGCTATCCTCTAGGATTCTGGTACTACACCCGTTTTTAAGGACTTTTTAAAAAAAATTGTTAAGGGCATACTAAGCTCTTCCTTACATTCCTTTAATGCTCTGGCAAATATCTCATCAGGACAAGGTGACTTATTAGGATTTAGTTTGTTTATTTGCTTACTAACATCGTTACTAGTCACTACTATCTCGCTTAATTTATTTTTTCACTATCTTTGTATAGAGTCGGTGCCTCGGGTATCATGTTTAAATTTACGGTGGTGAAAACTGTTAAAAAATATTTATTCAGATTATTGCTCATTTCTCGATCGTTATCAGTTAGCTCACCAGAATCTGACTCTATTGGTCCAATCTTGTCTCGTGTTTTAGTTTGATACATTTGAAAGAATCCCTTGGGGTTTGACTTTGCCTCCCTTGCTACCTTCAGTTCATTATTCCTCTTTGATATTCTTTATCTCGGTCTTAACCCTACTGTCCAATAATTTATAATAATCTCAGAGATAAACTTCACCGCGATTTTATTCTCCTACCTATAGCCTTCCTTTGCTCAATAACATTCTTTGAATAATTGTTTATCCATTTAGGGTCATTATTGTTTCATTACGACCGATTCACCTTGCTGTAATACACAAATATTCACATTACAATAATTTTATCCTCATTTTATCAAAATTAGATTAACACAATTATTATATATTCGTATTATAATCATATAACCAATAAAATTACGCTTTGCTACGATACTCATATATCAGAAGTATAATTACACGAAGCAGGTAGTAATACACTTATGTATCACTAAACTAATCTCTAACTCAAGGGTTTATGGTATATTATTATAATACTCGTATATAATACTCGTCACATTATGGAGATTGTATACGTGTTTATGTGCTCGTAAGACAACCTCTTTATGTATATACTGTATATTATAATACTTTATAATACTGTCAAGACTGATCGTAATTAGGTGAAAGACGAATCATTAAAGGATTTAACCCCCTTGAGTATGATGATCCGCCTTTAAGTATGATGATATAACCCCTTAACTATGATGCTTAATCTATTCAGTACGCTACTTCAGCCCCATCGTTCTAAAGGGGATGAGTCATCGTACTAAAGAAGGTCAGGTCATCGTACTCAAAAGGTTAAGTCATCGTACTCCGAAGTAAAGGTATTAATTTTAATGGATAAATCTTCGTACTCAATATAAAAAATTAATCATACAATCATAATTATTATATAAAAACCGTCTCTTATACTTATTAAAAGTTATATTATTATTCATATATCAGTCTACTATACGATAATACAATACCTATCATACTAATATATTAAGTAAATATTAAATCGACCTTTTATAAGTATGTTAACAGGTTACTTTAAGAGGTCACACGTGCCTGTGTGTGTGTGTGTGTGTGTGACTAAGCAGCCCTTTCGAGGAGCCACTCCGCTCACCTCACATGGGGAGGGGGCTAGAAGAGGTGCGCTAAACATAGCCTGCCTAAAGAACCAACCTGACTGGGCAACCACACCCAGTAAAGTCATCCTTATGGTGTCGAAAACACAATCATAACCACATATCCAAACAAAAACAAACTATACAACCTCTTATGGTCGCTGCATGGAATGTAAGGACCCTTCTGGATACTGGCACAAATAAGCGTCGTGAAAGAATAACCGCCCTTGTGGCAAAATAGCTGGCGAGGTATAACATCGACATACTAGCCATTAGTGAGTCCCGGCTCCCAGAGGAGGGTCGACTCACAGAATAGAGGTCTGGCTCTACCTTCTTCTGGAAGGCTAAGCTTGCTGCGGAGAGAAACCGCATTTATGGAGTTGGCTTTGCCATCCGCCAATGCATCCTACATAGGCTAATTGAAATCTGTTGGAATCAACGAGCACCTCATGACGCTCCGAGTCCCACAGAATCATTCACGTCATGCTTTTTCATCAGTGCATACACTCCATCACTGGATGCAGAGGATGACATCAAGGAGGCCTTTTACGCCGACGTTGACAGAGTGCTAACCTCTATCCCCAGAGAGGATAAGGTTGTGTTCTTTGCTGACTTTAATACCACAGTTGGTAGAGAATCTACTTTTGGCATGGAATCACAGGGAAAAATGGACAAGGCAAGTTTAATCCCAACGGCCTACACCTCCTCAGCAAGTGTGCTGCACACAACCTCACTCACCAATATCTTGTTTAGGCAGGCCGACAAGTTCAAGGGTTCGTGACAACACCCACGATCCAGACACTGGCATCACATTTACATCAATGTCAGATAAAGAGATCGCCGAGATGTCAACATCACCCAAGCCATGCATAGCTCAGACCACTGCGACACTGATCATCGGCTCGTCAGAGCCAAGTTCTCACTTCACGTCGCCCCAAAACGGCGAAGGCAAAAAGCCTCCAGAAGAGGTTTTAACACTAAGCGTCTGGAGGATCCAGCAGTAACACATGATTTCAGAGAGCAGCTCGAACATGGGGTGATAAACAACCCAACAACAAACAACCCAAATCCCAGTGCTGAATGGAGTATTCTCGGCACTGTCACTATAAAAACCTGCAGCGAGACCCTCGGCCAGATCGAAAGACTACACCAGGACTGGTTTGATGAAAACGACCAGGAAAACAATGTACTCGTTGATGATAAATGTGCTGCTTTGACTGACTGGCTAAACAACTCTCAATCTCGGACCAAAGCTGATACCTTCTGCAAGAAAAAAGCAGCGGCCCAGCGCGAATTTTGAAAGCCAAGGAACGACTGGTTTAAAAATAAAGCATGAGAAATGCAAAAACTTGCAGATCAAGATAAGATGCACGAATTTTTAAATTCCACTAAAACATTTTATGGGCCAATGGCGCAGCCCACCTCCGCTCATCCGACGGTAACTTCCTAATTAAAGACGAAGAAGGCATCCTTCATCGCTGGAAAGAGCACTACCATTTGTTGCGGCTCAACCGAAACACCGATGTGGATGTCCTGACTACCCAGCAGGTACCTTAGAATCCAGAGTTCACTCATTTCAGCTATCCTCCATCCCTGAACGAGGTAGCTACTGCCATCAATCAGATGAAAAATAACAAAGCCTCAGGGCCTGATGGAGTCCTATCCAAGGTATACATAAGAACATTAGAATGGAAGAAACTGCAGCGGGACTATTGACCCTTACTGGGCAATCCCATTTACACCCAACCCCTATTGCTCATATATCAATCCAACCTATATTTGAAGCTATCCAGCGTTGTTTGAAGCTATCCAGGGTTCCATCCTCCGAGTTTGCTGGAAGCCAAGAGAACAAATGCCAGTATTCTCGCTGACACCAACAGTAGGAGCATCGAGGTTTCCACTATTCAGTAGACTGCCAAAGCAGCTTCTTTACAGTCAGTAAATGATGCGTAAATGTAACGCTGGTTGGCAACTGAAAAAGTATAACGATAGTCTTAAGACAAACCTGAAAAAGTGCCAAACCGACCCCTTCACCTGGGAGACGATTACTCCACACCATAACACTTAAAGGAGCACCATACGAGAAGGGTCAATACTTTCGAGTTAGCCCGACTTCAAACCGAGACAGACAAGCGCCAACGCCGGAAAGACGCTGCCGCCGCCCCTCCCGCACTAGATGTATCCCTGCACATATGCAACAGCCGTGACCGACCCTGCCGGTTCCGTATCGGCCTCTAGAATCACCTCAAAGCTTGATTCTGAGTGACAGCGAAGTAGTAGTAGTAGTAGTAAACGTCAGCAAGTTCTTCCTCATTGTCAAGCCAGAACATTATGAACGGACAATGAAGGTGTTCGGTGGAAGTGAGGTCAAAATAACAAAGGACGGATAAAGGCACCGAGGCGCAGTAATCGGCACGACGAACTTCAAGACCGAGTATGTTACGGGAAAGGTGAATGAGTGTGATAGGGAAATCCACGCTCTGTCTAAGATTGCCAACACAGAGCCACATGCGGCCTTTGCTGCATTCACCCATGGAGTCTAGCATCGCTGGAACTACCTGATGCGCACTATCCCTGATATTGGACCCCTCCTCCACCCTCTGGAAGAAGCTATCAGTGTCAATTTCATTCCCAAATTAGTGAAACACCCTCACTTAATCCCAGCAGAAAGATCACTCCTTGCACTACCACCGAGACTGGGAGGAATGGGATTGACCAATCCAGAGGAGATTGCTGCCACTGAACATCAAAATTCACTTAAGCTCACGGCAGCCGTCATGGACCACATAATAGCTCAGAACGCAACAGGTGAGGTGGATACCAGTGAAGTAAACAAGATTCGAAGGTCCATTACGACAGAACGACAGCACAGCCACAATGATAAGTTGCAGCAACTGTTGCTGCAAGCACCAGAGAATTTGAAAAAAAGTAGCTATAGCGCAGGAGGTGGGCGCCTCGAACTGGTTAACTACTTTACCGATAAGGGCATATGGTTTCAGTCTCAATAAACAAGAATTTACAGATGCCAATGCTCTAAGGTATGGTAGGCCAGTAGAAGGTTTGCCCTCCCAATGCGTGTGTGGCTCTTCCTATGACGTCGATCACGCAATGGTGTGCAAGAAAGGGGCTTCATATGCATGAGGCATGACGAAGTAAGGGATCTCACAGCAAATATGTTGAAGGAAATCTGCCGTGATGTCAGGGTAGAACCGACCCTCCTTCCATTGGACGGTGAGAATTTCCAACATAGAAATTCAAACACATCCAACGAAGCCCATGTTGATGTCATTGCTCGAGGATTCTGGACGCGGGGACAGCGAGCCTTCTTCGACATCAGGATTTTTTATCCCATGGCCGCATGTCACCGTAACTTAGCTCTCGATGCTGCAAACAGGAGGAACGAGAACGACATGATAAGGGCATACGGGGAGAGAATTCAGAACGTTGATCAAGGCAGCTTCATTCCTCTAGTATTCACAACCTCTGATTGGATGGGACCAAGTGCAAGATGCTTCTACGCCAGACTCGTGGAGGTGATATCCGAACAGAAGCAGCAGCCCAGAAGTTATGTTACAGCCTGGATGAGATGTGGACTGTCCTTCTCTTTCCTTCGGTCGGCTTTGCTCTCCCTCAGGGGAACGAAAGCATCGGCCTCAAATTCGACAACAGTTGCAGGTATTGACTACAAGGCTACAGTTACTGAATGCCGCATAGATCTGTGGCTCAACTAACTCAACACAGCTAGGATAGCTACTTACTGTATGTATTAGGATATTTAATACTAAGGTAATAAAATGGTGGCGAAGGTGTGGCTATTGAGGGAGGCTGGAGGCCATTTTAAAAAAAAGTAGTATTAGCAGTAGTGTGTGTGTGTGTGTGTGTCTGTGTGTGTGTGTGTGTGCGTGCATGGTGACCTGTGGTGTAATGGTCAGCATGCTCGCCTCGCAAGCTATCAGACCCGGTTCGATCCCGGGCAGGGTGAAACTATGGGCAGGTTTCTTTGCGCCATTTGTCTCTGTCTACCCAGTGGTAATTGGAAACCTGGATGTTAATCGATTTGCGGATCTCGTTCCAGGGAAAGGGTTAGTCAGTGCAGATTGTGAGTTGTCCGGTATTCTCGGACTATTCCTTGGCACTGGATCATGCAACTCATTAACTCAGGGTGTGGTTTTTATGTTGGCGACAGCTTCCACACCTTTACACCTTAAATAAATTCACGCCTAGGTGGCCCTTGGGCCGGCCACCCTCGTTACACGAGGGGCAACCATTATTATTATAATTATTAGTGTGTGTGTGTGTGTGTGTGTGTGTGTGTGTGTGTGTGTGTGTGGTGTTTTATTATTCTTAATATTATTATTATTATTATTATATTGATTTGTTTTTAATGGTTCAACTTAACTAACCATCAATTATAGCCCCCCCCCCCAAAAAAAAAGACAATTTATTTATATTTTTCTTAACCAAAATATACGACTTCAAAAGCTTCTAGAAATATTACGTTAAGGCCTGGGAACTGATAATACCAAGACGCGTCAAATGTCTTCATACTGTCGTCTCCCTCCTTTCTTTAAGACGGCATTAACTAAATAAATAAAACATTCCTAAACACAAACATATATCAGGCGACTACGTTAAATCATTATTAAGTCCGACAGACGAATACCCTACACAAGTACATAAAGGCATAGGAATTTTTATTATTATTTTTTTTTTACCTTAAGTCCGGAATAAGAGTCTTAGCTGCGTGATGTGTGACCATAATACATTTCCGAGGCTTGGAGAAGGTCGGGTGCTTCTGGTAGTCGAGTCATGGCCCGGTCGTTTAAATCCCAGGTAATAACAGTGGCGGGGATTTAAACTTTTATGTGGTGTGTGTACCTGCAGTGAGGCTGGTCGGCCTACCTTACCTCCCCACTGCTCACCACACCCACCCGCCCTGTGGTGAAAGGAAGCATTACTTAGTCTACCTGCACTGGGCTTTTTAGGGGTATTTTCATGTTCAGTTCCAAAATGTATCGTTTTACTACTTGCTTCTATATGATAACAAATTAATATATATATATATATATATATATATATATATATATATATATATAATATATATATATATATATATATATATATATATATATATATATATATATATATATATATATATATATATATAATATATATATATATATATATATATATATATATATATATATATATATATATATATATATATATATATATATATATATAATATATATTATATATATATATATATATTATATATATATATATATATATATATATATATTTATTTATAATTTATTTTATTTATTTTTTATTTATTCGTGTAGTAGAATAATTATCTTCTGATAAGTCGTTTTGTTTAATATTCATCATCATTTTTGTTTTATTCATGAAGGGAATGAACTCTTGGTCATAATGTATGTGCGTGTGTGTGTGTGTGTGTTACCCTCCACTGTCACCTTCGTCCCGGGGTTATATAAAAGGAGTGGGTCTCATTTGGAGGCCTCTCATTTCTCCTTAAATACGAGACCCGCCAGTACCTAGGAGAGAACCCCCCCCCCACACACGTCCTTCTCAACTTCCCCGTGTGTTGGGTACAGGGGTGTTCTTATATACAGTATAATAATGTATCAATGGTTGATGTGCAAGGTCTCTCGCCAGTGAGGAAAATGTTGCCACGAAAATCCGTAATGCAATGTGTATATTTTTTTCAGACATGGTGTGTGTATGTTAGGGTGTTTAATCATCAGGTAGATAGCAGCTACCAAACAGGGAGGTACTACCTCCTGGGAAGATATTGGAAGCGTAATGTGTTGTCTAATGGTAGACCCTGCTGCCATATGGCATCACGAAAATTGTGACCAAGTCCCCCCCCATACATCTCCCCATACACTCCTCATACATCCCCCATAACAGTCCAGTGTCAATGTAATCTCAGCAATGACCATTTAACGTATCAACCCCTGAGAACTCTGGGGCAACTCCATCAGGTAAGTAAGGCGCTAAAACCCAAGCTAAGCTAAATAACTCCCCTCGGGATTTCCTTGCCACCAATAAGGAACACAGGATGTTTGCTGAGGTCCTGAATGACAGAAGGATCGTTAAGGAGAATCGTGTAGGAGAATCCAAAAAGGAAGGAAGGACCCACGTTAAACCCTGAAACATTATACTGAAGGCGGATCACGAAGGAAGTTTCAGTTTCGCGCAAATAATTTTTTTTTAAAGTATCATACTACACAACGATGCAGAATATACATCGAAACCTGAAGGCGAGAAGACTGCCAACGTAGAGACAAGGGCTGGAAACTCCTGACGAAGACCAAGAATAGGCTGATCAGGACCAACCATCATTATCCGGTACGTTCTTTTGTCTGGTATATTTGTGTAGATAACCACTGAGGATAAAACAAAGATACATCAGAATATTTGAGACAGTGAGTAGACGTGATTCTTTGAAAACGTGTGTATGTGATTTGACGAGTCCCCTGATAAGCTTTCTGTGAATTGAAATGACCCTTCAGTAAACCACGGGCTGATTTACACACAAGCACACAAGCACACACACAAACACCAAGACAGGGAGAGGTGGATGATGATGATGATGATAATGAAAATGTCAAGAAGGGGTTATTTCCATTCATTATCTTGAGGTAAACACGCCACGTGATTATGGTTTCTGGTACATAAATAACGACACTGTTGATGTATCGTCTTGCTACCAGTTTCACTCTCTCTCTCTCTCTCTCTCTCTCTCTCTCTCTTTCTCTCTCTCTCTCTCTCTCTCAGCTAGGAGTAAAAGTCATGTGGTAATAATTTTTTTAAACCTTGCTAAGAGGATTATTCACCCTTTTAAGGTTGCAATAATTTATTCACAGTAAACTCTCATTATTTACAACACAGTCTCATTACTCACAACACAGTCTCATTATTTACAACACAGTCTCATTATTTACAACACAGTCTCATTATTCACAACACAGTCTCATTACTCACAACACAGTCTCATTACTCACAACACAGTCTCATTACTCACAACACAGTCTCATTACTCACAACACAGTCTCATTATTTACAACACAGTCTCATTATTCACAACACAGTCACATTACTCACAACACAGTCTCATTACTCACAACACAGTCTCATTACTCACAACACAGTCTCATTATTTACAACACAGTCTCATTATTCACAACACAGTCTCATTACTCACAAGACAGTCTCATTACTCACAAGACAGTCTCATTACTCACAACACAGTCTCATTATTTACACCGCACTCACACTGACAACACAATCACATTCACAACACATTCATTTGAGAAGCAGGGATTCATTCATAGCACATGCACTTTTTATGACGCACTCAATTATTCAAGACAAGTGTAACTCATCCTCAAGGTCAAAATACAAGTGTAACTCATCCTCAAGGTCAAGATACAAATGTAACTCATCCTCAAGGTCAAGATACAAGTGTAACTCATCCTCACAGTCAAGATACAAGTGTAACTCATCCTCACGGTCAAGATACAAGTGTGACTGTCCTCAAGGTCAAGATACAAGTGTATCTCATCCTCAAGGTCAAGATACAAGTGTAACTCATCCTCAAGGACAAGATACAAATGTAACTCATCCTCAAGGCCAAGATACAAGTATATCTCATCCTCAAGGTCAAGATACAAGTGTATCTCATCCTGAAGGTCAAGATATAAGTGTAACTCATCCTCAAGGTCAAGATACAAGTGTAACTCATCCTCAAGGACAAGATACAAATGTAACTCATCCTCAAGGCCAAGATACAAGTATATCTCATCCTCAAGGTCAAGATACAAGTATATCTCATCCTCAAGGTCAAGATATAAGTGTAACTCATCCTCAAGGTCAAGATACAAGTGTAACTCATCCTCAAGGTCAAGATACAAGTGTAACTCATCCTCAAGGTCAAGATACAAGTGTAACTCATCCTCAAGGTCAAGATACAAGTGTAACTCATCCTCAAGGTCAAGATACAAGTGCAACTCATCCTCAAGGTCAAGATACAAGTGTGACTCATCCTCAAGGTCAAGATACAAGTGTGACTGTCCTCAAGGTCAAGATACAAATGTAACTCATCCTCAAGGTCAAGATACAAGTGTAACTCATCCTCAAGTTCAAGATACAAGTATATCTCATCCTCAAGGTCAAGATACAATTATTGACTGTCCTCAAGGTCAAGATACAAGTGTAACTCATCCTCAAGATCAAGATACAAGTGTAACTCATCCTCAAGGTCAAGATACAAGTGTAACTCATCCTCAAGGACAAGATACAAATGTAACTCATCCTCAAGGTCAAGATACAAATGTAACTCATCCTCAAGATCAAGATACAAGTGTAACTCATCCTCAAAGTGAAGATACAAATGTAGCTCATCCTCAAGGTCAAGCTACAAGTGTAACTCATCCTCAAGGACAAGATACAAGTGTAACTCATCCTCAAGGTCAAGATACAAGTGCAACTCATCCTCAAGGTCAAGATACAAGTGTAACTCACCCTCAAAGTCAAGATACACTTGTAACTCATCCTCGACATCAAGATACAAGTGTAACTCATCCTCAAGGTCAAGATGCAAGTGTAACTCATCTTCAGGGTCAAGATACAAGTGTGACTCATCCTCATGGTCAAGATACAAGTGTAACTCATCCTCAAGGTCAAGATACAAGTGTAACTCATCCTCATGGTCAAGATACAAGTGTAACTCATCCTCAAGGTCAAGATACAAGTGTAACTCATCCTCAAGGTCAAGATACAAATGTAACTAATCCTCCAAGTCAAGATACAAGTGTAACTCATCCTCAAGGTCAAGATACAAGTGTAACTCATCCTCAAGGTCAAGATACAAATATAACTAATCCTCAAGGTCAAAATACAAGTATAACTCATCCTCAAGGTCAAGATACAAGTGTGACTGTCCTCAAGGTCAAGATACAAGTGTATCTCATCCTCAAGGTCAAAATACAAGTGTGACTCATCCTCAAGGTCAAGATACAAGTGTGACTGTCCTCAAGGTCAAGATACAAGTGTAACTCATCCTCAAGGTGAAGATACAAGTGTAACTCATCCTTAAGGTCAAGATACAAGTGTAACTCATCCTCAAGGTCAAGATACACGTGTATCTCATCCTCAAGGTCAAGATACAAGTGTAACTCATCCTCAAGGTCAAGATACACGTGTATCTCATCCTCAAGGTCAAGATTCAAGTGTGACTCATCCTCAAGGTCAAGATACACGTGTATCTCATCCTCAAGGTCAAGATACAAGTGTAACTCATCCTCAAGGTCAAGATACAAATGTAACTCTCCGCAAGGTCAAGATATAAGTGTAACTCATCCTCAAAGTCAAGATACAAGTGTAACTCATCCTCAAGGTCAAGATACAAGTATAACTCATCCTCAAGGACAAGATACAAGTTTAACTCATCCTCAAGGTCAAGATACAAGTGTGACTGTCGTCAAGGTCAAGATACAAGTGTAACTCATCCTCAAGGTCAAGATACAAGTGTAAATCATCCTCAAGGACAAGATACAAGTTTAACTCATCCTCATGGTCAAGATAGAAGTGTAACTCATCCTCAAGGTCAAGATACAAGTGTGACTGTCCTCATGGTCAAGATACAAGTGTAACTCATCCTCAAGGTCAGGATACAAGTGTAACTCATCCTCAAGGACAAGATACAAGTTTAACTCATCCTCATGGTCAAGATACAAGTGTAACTCATCCTCAAGGTCAAGATACAAGTGTGACTGTCCTCAAGGTCAAGATACAAGTGTAACTCATCCTCAAGGTCAAGATACAAGTGTAACTCATCCTTAAAGTCAAGCTACAAATGTAACTCATCCTCAAGGTCAAGATACAAGTGTAACTCATCCTCAAGGTCAAGTACAAATGTAACTCATCCTCAAGGTCAAGATACAAGTGTAACTCATCCTCAGGTCAAGATACAAGTGTAACTCATCCTCAAGGTCAAGATACAAGTGTGACTGTCCTCAAGGTCAAGATACAAGTGTATCTCATCCTCAAGGTCAAGATACAAGTGTAACTCTTCCTTAAAGTCAAGCTACAAATGTAACTCATCCTCCAGGTCAAGATACAAGTGTAACTCATCCTCAAGGTCAAGATACAAATGTAACTCATCCTCAAGGTCAAGATACAAGTGTAACTCATCCTCAAAGTCAAGATACAAGTGTAACTCATCCTCAAGGTCAAGATACAAGTGTGACTGTCCTCAAGGTCAAGATACAAGTGTAACTCATCCTCAAGGACAAGATACAAATGTAACTCATCCTCAAGGCCAAGATACAAGTATATCTCATCCTCAAGGTCAAGATACAAGTGTATCTCATCCTCAAGGTCAAGATATAAGTGTAACATCCTCATCTCATCCTCAAGACAAGATACAACAACTCATCCTCAAGGCCAAGATACAAGTATATCTCATCCTCAAGGTCAAGACAGGGCAACTCATCCTCAAGATCAAGATACAAGTGTAACTCATCCTCAAAAGGTGAAAATGCAAATGTAACTTTCATCCTCAAGGTCCAGAATACAAGTGTAACTCATATAAAAGGACATAAATAAAAGTGTAACTCATCCTGAAGGTCAAGATACAAGGGTGCAACTCATCCTCGAGTCCAGATACAAGTATATCTCATCATCAAAATCAAAAGATATACACTTGTAACCATCCTCGACATCAAGATGAAATTAACTCATCCTCAAGGTCAAAGATAAGTGTAACTCATCCTCAAGGTCAAGAATACAGAAATTAGCCAACTCATCCTCATAGTCCAAGATACAAGTGTAACTCATCCTCAAGGTCAAAGATATAAGTGTGACTGTCTTCAAGGTCAAGATACAAAGTGTAACTCATCATAAGGTCAAAACCAAGTGCCAACTCATCCTCAAAGGTCCAAGATACAAGTGTAACTCATCCTCAGGTCCAGACCACAGAATTAACAACTCTGTCCTCAGGTCAAAGATACAAGTGTGACTCCTCCCTTAGATCAAAAGATACAAGTGTGACTGTCACCAGATCCAGACCAAATGCTCCAACTTATCCTCAAGGTCAAAGATACAAAGTGTAACTCATCCTCGTGTTCAAGATACAAGAAATTATATCTCATCCTCACTCCAAAGGTCAAGATACAGTATTGACTGTCCTCAAGGTCTAAGATACAAGTGTAACTCATCCTCCAAGATCAAAGATCCTAGAATCTAACTCATCCTCAAGGTCAAGATACAAGTGTAACTCATCCTCAAGGACAAAAGATACAAATGTAACTCATCACTCAAGGTCAAGATAAGTGTAACTCATCACAAAGGAATCAAAGACTCTAGTGCCAACTCATCCTCAAGGTGAAGATACAAATGTAAACTTTCATCCTCAAGTCAAGATACAAAGTGTAACTCATCCTCAGGACATGATACAAGAATTAGCAAGCTCATACCAGAAGGTCCAAAGATACAAGTGCAACTCTTCCTCAAGGTCCAGAATACCAGAGTGTATCTCATCCTCCAAGTCAAGATACACTTGTGCTCATCATAACATCAAGATAAATTAACTCATCCTCCAAGGTCAAGATACAAGTGTAACTCATCCTCAAGGTCAAGATACTAAATTAACTCATCCTCATGGTCAAAGATACCAATTAACTTTCCATCCTCAAGGAATCAAAGATAAATTAATAACTCATCCTCAGGATGAATACCAATTGTAACTCCATATGGATCCAAAGATACAAGTCTAGCTCATCCTCAAAGATCAGATACAAAAATTATAACTCATCCTCAAGGTCAAGATACAAATGTAACTATCCCATAAAGTCAAAGGCTTACAGAGTGTAACCATCCTCCAAGGTCAAAGATACAAGTGCTTAGCTCATCCTCAAAAGGTCAAAGATACAGAGTCTTAACTCATCCTCCAAAGTCAAGAATACCAAAATAACAAGCTTCAATCTCACCAGATTAAAAATACAAGTATAACTCATCCTCAAAAGGTCAAAGATACAAGTGTGACTGTCCTCAGGTCAAAATACAAAGAGTATCTCATCCTCAAGGTCAAAAATACAAGTGACACAACCATCAGGTCAAAGATACAAGTGTGACTGTCCTCGAGGGTCCCAAGGCCAAATTAACTCATCTTAGGAGTGAAGATACAAGTGTAACTCATCCTTAAGGTCAAGATACCAAAGTGTAACTCATCCTCCAAGGTCAAGGCCACGTGTATCTCATCCTCAGAGTCAAATACAAGTGTAACTCATCCTCAAAAGGTCCAGATACATGATGTATCTCTCATCCTCAAGTCCAAGATTCAAGATGTGGGCTCACTCCTCAGGTCAAGACCACGTGTATCTCATCCTCAAGGTCAAGACCACAAGTAACAACTCATCCTCAAGGTCAGGGCTAAATGTTATCTCATCCTCAGGTCAAGATATAGAAATTGAAACTCATCCTCAAAGTCAAAAGATGCAAGAGTCTTGAAAACTCATCCTCAAGGTCAAAGATACAAGTGTAACTCATCCTTTAGGATAAGATACAAAGTTCGTCATCCTCCAAGGGTCAAGATACAAGTGTGACTGTCGTCCAAGGTCAAAGATACAAAATGTAACTCATCCTCCAAAGGTCAAGATACAAGTGTAAATCATCCTCAGGTCCAAGACTGAGGTCTTAGCTCATCCTCAAGGACAAAGATACAAGTTCTTTCAATACTCCTTGGTCAAGGCCAAGTGCGTAACTCATCCTCAAAGGTCAGATACAAAGTGTGACTGTCCTCCAAGGTCAAGACTCTAGAGGTGTAACTCATCCTCAAGGACAAGATACAAAGTTTAACTCATCCTCTCATGGTCCAGATAGAAGTGTAACTCATCCTCAAGGTCCAAAAGATACAAACTGACTGTCTCATGGTCAGGCCATAAGTGTAACTCATCCTCCAAGGTCAAGATACAAGTCAAGCTATCCTCCAGGTCAAGACCTGAGGTCTTGCTCATCCTCAAGGTGAAGATACAAATGTAACTCATCCTCAAGTCAAGATACAATTAACTCATCCTTAAGTCAAGCTACAAATGTAACTCATCCTCAAAGGTCCAGATACAAGGTAGCAACTCATCCTCAAGATCAAGATGCAAATGTAACTCTCCTCAAGGTCAAGATACAATTAACTCATCCTCAAAGAATCAAGATACAGGGCAACTCATCCTCCAAAGGTCAAGATGAGATTATCTCATCTTCAGGTCAAGATACAAAGTGTGTATCTAAATATCCTCCAAAGATCAGAATACAATTAGCATACTCATCATAAAAGTCAAGCTACAATGTAACTCATCCTCGGGTCAAGATAGAGGGTGTGACTGTCCTCATGGTCAAGATACAAGTGTAACTCATCCTCAGGTCAAGATACAAAGTGTTGACTGTCCTCAAGGTCAAGATACAAGTGTAACTCTTCCTTAAAGTCAAGCTACAAATGTAACTCATCCTCAGGTCAAAGATACAAGTGTAACTCATCCTCAAGGTCAAGGCCTAAATGTAAATCATCCTCCAAGGTCAAAATGCAATTAATAACTCATCCTCAAAGTCAAGATACCAATCAACTTCCATCCTCAGGTCAAGATACAAGTTTGACTGTCCTCAGAATCGAATACCAAATTATCTCATCCTCCAGGTCAAAGATACAGTGTAACTCATCCTCCAAGGACAAAGATACAATCGCAACTCATCCTCAGCCCAAAGGCTCTAAGTATATCTCATCCTCCAAAGGTCAAAAGATACAAATTGTATCTCATCCTCAAGTCCAAAGATATAAGTGTAACTCATCCACAAGGAATTAAGATACAAAGTGTAACTTTCATTCTCAAGGACAAAGATACAAATGTAACTCATCCTCAAGGCAAAATACAAGTATATCATCCTCAAGGTCAAGACTCTAAAGTATATCTCATCCTCAAGGTCAAGATATAAGACAGCAACTCATCCTCCAAGAATCAAAGATACAAGTGTAGCTTAATCCTCAAGGTCAAGATATAAATTAGTAACTCATCTCAAGGTCAAGATACAAGTATAACGCTCATCCTCCCAAAGGTCAAGATACAATTGCAACTCATCCTCCAGGTCAAGATATAAGTGTAAACTCATCCTCCAAGATCCAAGATACTAAATTAGCCAACTCATCCTCAAGCTCAGACCTGAAGTGTATCTCATCCTCCAAAAGTCAAGATACAAGTGTAACTCATCCTCAAAGTCAAAGATAAAATTAGCCTTCAACTATCCTGGTCAAAAGTACAAGTGTAACTCATCCTCAAGGTCCAAGATACAAATTCTTAACTCATCCTCAAGATCCAAGATACAAGTATAACTCATCATCAGGTCAGGGAAGCCACAGTGTAACTCTATCCTCAAGATCCAAGACTCTAAGTGTAACTCATCCTCCAAGATCAAGATACAAGTTAAATCCATCCTCCAAAGGTCAGATACAAGGGTGTAACTCATCCTCAAGGTCAAGATACAAGTGTAACTCATCCTCATGGTCAAGATACAAATGTAACTCATCATAAGTGTCAAGAAAATACAAGGGTGTAACTCATCCTTAAAGTTAAGATTCAGGTGCAACTCATCCTCAGGTCAGAATACAAGTCTTCAACTTTCATCCTCCAAGGTCAGAATACAGAGGTGTAACTCATCCTCAAGATCCAAGGAATACAAGTAGTAACTAATCCTCCCAAGTTAAGATATAAGTGTAACTCATCCTCAAGGTCCAAGATACAAGTGTAACTCATCCTCAGAATTAAAGATACAAGTGTGAAACTCCTCTCAAGGTCCAAGATATAAATTGCATCAACTCATCCTCAGGTCAAGATACAAGTGTAACTCATCCTCAGCTCAAGATACAAGTCTTATCTCATCTCAAGAATCCAAGACTAAGTGTCAACTCATCCTCAAAGTCAAAGATACAAGTGTAACTCATCCTCAAGGTCAAGATAAGGTGTAACTCATCCTCGGAATCCAAGATACAAAGTGTAACTCATCCTCCAAGGTCAAAAGACCAAGTGTAACTCATCCTCAGATCCAGGAGCTAGTGTAACTCATCCTCAGGTCAAAGATACAAAGTGTAAATGCTCCTCCAAGGTCCAAAGATACAAGTGTAAATCATCCTCAGAGTCCAAGATACAAGTGTAACTCATCCTCAGGTCAAGGCCACAAGTGTAACTCATCCTCATGGTCAAGATACAAATGTAACTCATCCTTAAGTGTCAAAGACCTAAAGTGTAATAAATCCTTAAATTTAAGATTCAGGTGCAACTCATCCTCAAAAGGTCAAGATACAAGTGGCAAACTCATCCTCAAGGTCAAGATACCAAGAATTAATAACTCATCACTCAAGGTCAGATAAGTCTTGACTGTCCTCAAGGCCAGGCCTAAGTATATCTCATCCTTAAGGTCAAGACTATAAAGATTAACGCTCATCCTCTTGGGTCAAGATACAAATGTAACTCATCCTCCATGATCAAGATACAAGTGTAACTTTCACCTCAAAGTCCAAGATACAAATTAACTCATCTCAAGGTCAAGACCAAAGTGTATCTCATCCTCA
>NW_024716703.1:17410436-17428316 GCF_018991925.1 Homarus americanus | reverse complement strand
CAAAGGTACCGTAAGACCAGCTGACGTGAGATACATAGTAAATAAACTTGTGTGGTTATAGGATGAACAGAACGCCACTGTACGTTTACTAATATACAGTAACGTTGTGTTTAGTGTTTACAAGTCTCACATTGTTTATAAGATGCTGTGATGGATACATTGACTGTACTTAATGATTCTGGCGTCTTAACATGCTGTGATAGAGTGCGTAGATATTAACACTGGGACATTAAATAAAGAGAATGTTTAATTGCACATTTTAAAGATAATATTTGAAATAAGTCGTGGCTTTAATTCATTGCCTAGTCGAGTGAGTCATTGTGTCCTGGTGACATTAACGTATGTTGATATAAGACTTGTGTAAAGAATAGGTTAATGTTTGAGCTCTATGTTGATAAAATGCTGTTTGGTGCTTCTGCATAGTGGCGAACTGTAATGTTTTCCTATCCTAACCTAACCTAACCTAACCTAACCTAACCTAACCTAATCTAGCCTAACCTAACCTAACCTTATCTTACCTGGCGAGTGATTAATGACCACAAGTCTGATAAAACACCAAGTTAAACTTTATTACCATCTTGACAATCACCCTCCCCTCCTCCTTCACCCTCATCTTCTCTCCCTTACCCTCCCCCATCCTTACCCTTCCCCTCCCCCACTCCCTCTCTCACCACCTCCTTCCTCACCCTCCCCTCTTCCCCCCCTCGCCCCCTCCCTCTAACCTCACCTGAGCCTAGTAACAGTACCTGGCAACTTGTAGGACAATCAACTGTGTCACTCTACCTGGTCTTCATAACCTCACAATTCTCAGTAGTGATGAAGTTGTTTACTCTGAAGTGATAATTATGTACGTTTAAAGAATACTATAGGTGAGAAGTTAAAGGTTGATAAGTAGGTATATTTGTTGGTTGTTATCAGGAGTTATGACAACGTAAACAAAATATATTTCCAGTTTGTTTAATGGACGAAGTAAAATCTTTATCTCTAAACAAAGAAAGAAACATTACGATGACAATTGAATTTCCATATAGAGGTATGTGGCAACTGCATGACCTGTTACAGTGTGGTGGGATGAGTTTGCTTCTTTGTAGTTAGTCATGCACTCTGACATACATCTCTCTAACCTACATAAACTTACAACTTGATAAATGTCACATTATTACTCTTAAGTAGAACTAAGATGATGTAATGTATTGATGTTTATTTTCTCTGGATATTAAGTCATCACTAATGTGTTTTATCGCATCAATGTAAACAAGAAAATAATGTGTTGTGGACTTGTGTTTTTTTTTATATTGATGTTTTCGTTGATGTTTCCTCACTCACTCACTCACTCACTCACTTACTTACTCTCATCCTCACTTTCATCATCATCATTCTCACCTTTAATCTTTCTCACCCTCACTTTTTCACTCACTCTCACTCACCCTCTCTCACCGTCACTCTCAACCTTCACTCATTCTCATCCTCACTATCTCACTCTCACTCTTAACCTCACTCACTCTTACCCTCTCACACCCTCACTTTCTCACCCTCACTCACTCCCACTCACCCTCTCACACCCTCACTTTCTCACCCTCACTCTCACTCACTCACCCTCTCACACCCTCACTTTCTCACCCTCACTCACTCTCACTCACCCTCTCACACCCTCACTTTCTCACCCTCACTTAACAGGTACACAGTAAACAATGGAATTAATCAACAACATCCTCAGGTGTTGGCCACAAGAAGACACCTGTACATTTCACCTGTATGGTCTTACCTGTGTATGAGCCACGGGTCATCTATGTGGCTCACCTGTCTGTACCACCTGTCTGAACCACCTGTCCGAACCGTCTGTCTGAACCACCTGTCTGAACCACCTGTCTGAACTACCTGTCCGAACCACCTGTCTGAACCACCTGTCTGAACCACCTGTCTGAACCACCTGTCTGAACTACCTGTCCGAACCACCTGTCTGAACCACCTGTCTGAACTACCTTTCCGAACCACCTGTCTGAAATGGATGTCCCTTATTGCTCCTAGATATTCTTTGATGTTCCTTATAGTGTTCTTTATTGTTCTTTATAGTGTTCCTTGATATCCCTGATAATGTTACGTATTGTGCCTTACAGTATTCCAGGCTGACTATTCCTCACAGTATCTCTTATGGAGGTATTTCTGGCAGGCAGGTCACACCCCTTCATTCATCTACCAAAGCATTACAGAGCTTAAAGCTATACGATCTATCTTCTACTTGGCTTGTATCTATCATCTACCCTGGCCTTATCTACCATCTACCTGGCCTTATCTACCATCTACTTACATTGACCCTCTCTTATCACACGCTCCTTACATGGTTCATTCCTCACCTTAGCCTACGTCGGGTCGAGGCCTATCTATGCAGGTATAAAATTCCTTCCTGGTAGCTTAAGACCGATTTTATTATCGTTAAAAATAAAACCGAAAATATAAATTAGGGATTTTATTGATGAATTTTGGAGAGTTTATATTTAGTTTTTTTGTATTTTTGTTTTATTTATTTATTTATTTATTTATTTATTTTTATTTTTTTAAGTATAATTCTAAAAGGTAATCGACGACGAGAGTGAAAATTGTTAGGTGTTTGAGGTGATGGGATAAAACGTGACGTGGGTCCAATTTTTGAGAGAGAATCGAGAGGTCATTGTCCCTTCCTCCTTCAGGCACCAGTTGGAAGGTAGTGTAGAGGTCACCTGAAAGTCAGAAGGTCACCAAAGGCCTCTACATAACACTCCTGTGTCGTCACTGTGGGTATGGTACTTTCTTAGGGTTTTGTGGTCGTCACTGTGGGTATGGGTACTTTCTTAGGGTTTTATGATCGTCACTGTGGGTATGGGTACTTTCTTAGGGTTTTGTGGTCGTCACTGTGGGTATGGGTACTTTCCTAGGGTCTTGTGGTCGTCATTGTGGGTATGGGTACTTTCCTATGGTCTTGTGGTCGTCACTGTGGGTATGGGTACTTTCTTAGGGTTTTGTGGTCGTCACTGTGGGTATGGGTACTTTCCTAGGGTCTTGTGGTCGTCATTGTGGGTATGGGTACTTTCCTATGGTCTTGTGGTCGTCACTGTGGGTATGGGTACTTTCTTAGTGTCTTGTTGTCTATAGTACAAGTCACTCCAGAAATGTATCTTAGTCACTAACCTAACCTAACTTAACCTAAAACTAACCTAACCTAACCCCCCCAGATATCTTTAAGGTGTTTAATCATAGGTAAAATTAACTTGAGGCTAAACTTGATGTAATCCCAGGTCACACACAAAACAGTTGAAGAAAAACGGGTTTACTGATCTCTATGAAAGTTCTCAAGTGGACTGGGTGCTTGACTTAGATCGAGTTGTTTAAATTCGGAAAAAAAGTTGATCTATGGGTTTAAAGCCAATAGTTCTCCTCACATAGAACTCCCTACATAAGGGAGAAGCTAAAAAAAGGTTGATAAATTGTAATAAAACCTGGCATAAGGGTTAGTTTAGCTACCTGATAAATCCTCCTAACAAGTTGTATTAGAGTTAAGCCTCCTGTTCTGGTATTGACCCTGAACTTTTACCTCTACGTTGTTTAAAATTAAGTTCTTATTGCCTCTTACGTTATTAATTAGCCCACCAACTATATAATTTATTCACATTGACGCAGTTGACCTTCATCTTGGCGAGGTGTGTACCCTAATTACCAACTTTCTACTCGTTATTCTAAGAACAATATCCTTTTTTGGAGGCCTAACATTTTCCTTGAAACTTGACATTAAAGAAAAAATACCTAAGAACTGAATAAGAATGATATATAATTAAGCTTCATTGATACCCGGACATGACCCCATGACCTTGATCTCAGCAGTGACCCAGGGAAGTGTAGGACAAACTTACGGGATCCTCTTATTCTCCGTTCAAGAGTTATCGTGCGAACAACAGACAGACAGACAGACAGACAGACAGACAGACACCACTGAACGATTTCTACCTAACACCTTCACTCCGTGGGCGTGGAGAAATGAATAAAACAATGAAAGCGTCTACAACTCCCCACACTAACAAATTGCTTAATAGCTGAAAGACATACATCAAAACACATGGCTACAGTCTGATCTGGAAGTCATCTTAGGAGGCTGCCTGTAGATGATTCTCAAATTTTATATAATGGCAATATGAAGTAGATCAACAAGGCACATCATGAACGTAACAATTTTGTCGGGATTGTCAGACAGGCAAATCTTCTCACCTGTACAACAAGTGGTTACGGTGGAAGAATAAATTGGGAACTTCTTTTTATATTCCCCTATAATGATTCAGTGTCTCTTCTACCTTACCTCTTGCCCACTACCTCTTGTCACTTGTCCTTATCCTACCACCTTATCAGTTATACTCTTGCCCTGTGCTTCTATCCTTTCCTTTTAACATATCCCTTGCCCTTTGCCCCTCTTTACGTGTTGCCCTTGCCTTCTGCCCCTCCTTACGTGTTACTCTTGCCCTTCACCCACTGACCTTCACCCGCCACACCCCTGTAGACGTCTAACCCAGTTTTATGTCTCCAATAAAATACTTACTGTGGTTGACCAGGACTGTTGTGTACCTGCGTGAAGGGAGAGATGGAAAGATAGAGAAATGATAACAAAAGGATTGAGAGATAAAATAAAGTTTTGGGGAAAGTGAGTAAGGCATGTTGAGAGAGAGAGAGAGAGAGAGAGAGAGAGAGAGAGAGAGAGGGGGGCAGGGCAATACACAATTACTACAGACAGAAGAGTTACAGTATACAGGGAGCAACAAATACTAGTATCGATAAGATAAATAGATATATACAGTATATACAGTATATATAATCTACAGGTATATCTCGGTTTATGAAATGGTTGCGATCCTGTCAACCATATCGTAGACAGAGTAATCGTTAATCGGAATGTATTTATCCATTGAACTGGGAGAATACGCTCTTCGGAAAATATCAGCAACAATAACAACATCAGCAACAATAACAACATCAGCAACAACAACATCAGCAACAATAACAACATCAGCAACAATTATAACAACATTAGCAACAATAACAACAACAATAACAACAACAACATCAGCAACAATAACAACATCAGCAGCAACAACAACAACAGCAACAACAACAACAGCAATAACAACAACAGCAACGTAATGATAGCACAATTTACAACAACACTTTAATAGTTGTATTGTAAAATCTTAAAATATATAGCTACTGTTATTGACCAAGAGTGATTTATGATTTAGAATCTGATGAAGACATTCCCCACAGCAGGTATTATAAATCACCTGTTGTTATTGTTGTTGATGATGATGAAACAAAACAAACTTATTACACGCTGATGAGTTACAGATTGTGTGTTGAAAAATTTAACCTACAAATTCCATATCCTGTCTGACTGTCTCTCCGCCTGTCTGTCTCTCCGCCTCTCCGTCTCTCCACCCATCTGTCTCTCCGCCTGTCTGTCTCTCCGCCTGTCTGTCACTCCACCTGTCTGTCTCTCCGCCTGTCTGTCTCTCCACCCATCTGTCTCTCCACCCACCACCCACCAGTCTCTCCACCCACCTGTCTCTCCACCCACCTGTCTCTCCACCCATCTGTCTCTCCACCCATCTGTCTCTCCACCCATCTGTCTCCCCACCCATCTGTCTTCCAACCGTCTGTCTGAAGTGTTAAAACCGTAACTCGAATTTCCGTATAACAGTGAATATAACATCACATTGGTACTCTTAACTAAGGAGTGGAAGGTCATTGTTCAATTCTGGGTCACGGTCCAAGGTCAAGGTCACCATTTTTTTGTTTTCGGGTTCTGAACTCTAACAATAACAATAACAATAACTAACAATAACAGTGAGTCCTTTACCCCTACGGAGAGAAAAATCTTTAATAATATCTCGGTCATCGGGTCAAGGTCATTGTTATTTACCCAACGAGAAGTGTTTGGCCAATTGTTGCTGTTGTTTTCGAACTTGTGACCACTGTGTAAACCTGAACTTGTGGCCACTATGTAAACCTGAACTTGTGGCCACTATGTAAACCAGAACTTGTGGTCACTATGTAAACCTGAACTTGTGGCCACTATGTAAACCTGAACTTGTGGCCACTGTGTAAACCTGAAGTTGTGGCCAAATATGTAACCCTAAACTTGTGGCCACTATGTAAACCTGAACTTGTGGTCACTATGTAAACCTGAACTTGTGGCCACTATGTAAACCTGAACTTGTGGCCACTATGTAAACCTGAACTTGTGGCCAAATATGTAACCCTAAACTTATGACCACTATGTAAACCTGAACTTGTGGTCACTATGTAAACCTGAACTTGTGGCCACTATGTAAACCTGAACTTGTGGTCACTATGTAACCCTAAACTTGTGGCCACTATGTAAACCTGAACTTGTGGTCACTATGTAAACCTGAACTTGTGGTCACTATGTAAACCTGAACGTGTGGTCACAATGTAAACCTGAACTTGTGGCCAAATATGTAACCCTAAACTTGTGACTACTATGTAACCCTGAAATTATGACCACTTTGTAACCCTGAATTATTTTTTACCTTACGACCAGAGAATAATGGGCAGTTTGGTTTCTGTAAGAGACCTGTTGACCTTGATATGACACCTTCACCAGACTTAACTATGCAGTAGACTGGCTCTCACACACACACACACACACACACGCGTCTTTTGCTGTAAGTTTGAGATTTATTACGATTCCATTTGATAATTTTTATACATCTTACGCCTTCACTACATATGGCCATCACCCAGCAGGTCGATCACCCAGCAGGGCCATCACCCAGCAGGTCGATCACCCAGCAAGTCGATCACCCAGCAGGTTGATCACCCAGCAGGTTGATCACCCAGCAGGTCGATCACCCAGCTGGTTGATCACCCAGCAGGTCGATCACCCAGCAGATCGATCACCCAGCAGATCGATCACCCAGCAGATCGATCACCCAGCAGGTCGATCACCCAGCAGATCGATCACCCAGCAGATCGATCACCCAGCAGATCGATCACCCAGCAGATCGATCACCCAGCAGATCGATCACCCAGCAGATCGATCACCCAGCAGATCGATCACCCAGCAGATCGATCACCCAGCAGGTCGATCACCCAGCAGGTCGATCACCCAGCAGGTCGATCACCCAGCATGTTCTGTTGACAGCTATTGAATCTGGGTCGAATATCACCGACCAATGGACTAGGTCGAGGCTAATGTGGCTCTCTTGTTGATGTTTTTTAGTTAATATAAGACTGAACTGATTGACACTTGATAATGTATAGTTCATTTTTATATTTAGACGATAGTTTCTATCATACCAAGGGGTGGGGGTTATCGACACCAGTGAGAAGGAAGTGACAGCCGAGATGGAGAGTATATAAACAGACGGACAGACAGGGCCCGACTGAAATGTCACGTATTCACCAGGTTTTGTAATTCTCTGGGGATGCAACTCATAATTTCATTCATCTGTCTGTGTTTGTCATCCCCTGGTCCTCCTAGTACATTCAGTTTTGCCTAATGACATGTCTGCTATAAATACTAGAAATTAAATATGCATAAAAAAATCCTTAACGAGGAGTCTGGAACCAGGCACGATTACAACTACTATAGCAGTGACGGGCCTGTCTGTTGGGGTGGGGGGGGGGCAGCATTCGCGTGCCAAGGACGGGCAAAAAGCTCATAGATGAAGCGACAAAAAACAAATACTAATAAAGCCCTGAGCACGCACACGCACAAATACGCACACACGTTCAAATGCACTCGCGCATATATACACTCATGCATATACAGGTGCACACACACACGCACACACATACGTACATATATACATACTCACGTAAACACTACATACACACACACACACACACACACACTTGCTGTGTTGGTGTAGGTCAGGAGGGAGTCGTGCCGGGTGGGACTCTGGTATCCACTGTTTTTTCTCATCGCCCACAGTGTCCCGCAAACCTCGTAGACGCTCTCCTACGTCATCTGAAATGGGTAAAAATATCTTAAGAGTCTCTTTTAAGAATTCGGACAAAAAATTTTTCACAGAATTTTTGGGAAAATGTCAAGAATGAGGAGCGAGTCAGTTGCTTTAGGAAGAGGCTTGGTAATACGAGGTTAGTGTTGTATGTCTTGATCTTGAGGGTGAGTTACACTTGTATCTTGACCTTGAGGATGAGTTACACATGTATCTTGACCTTGAGGATGAGTTACACTTGTATCTTGACTTTGAGGATGAGTTACAATTGTATCCTGACCTTGAGGATGAGTTACATTTTTATCTTGACCTTGAGGATGAGATACACTTGTATCTGGACCTTGAGGATGAGATACACTTGTATCTGGACCTTGAGGATGAGTTACACTTGTATCTTGACTTTGAGGATCAGTTACACTTGTGTCTTGACCTTGAGGATGAGTTACACTTGTATCTTGACCTGAGGGTGAGTTACACTTGTATCTTGACCTTGAGGATGAGTTACACTTGTATCTTGACCTTGAGGGTGAGTTACACTTGTATCTTCACCTTGAGGGTGAGTTACACTTGTATCTTGACCTTGAGGGTGAGTTACACTTGTATCTTGACCTTGAGGATGAGTTACACTTGTATGTTGACCTTGAGGATGAGTTACACTTGTATCTTGACCTTGAGGATGAGTTACACTTGCATCTTGACTTTGAGGATGAGTTACAATTGTATCCTGACCTTGAGGATGAGTTACATTTTTATCCTGACATTGAGGATGAGTTACACTTGTATCTTGACCATGAGGGCAGTCACACTTGTATCTTGACCTTGAGGATGAGTTACATTTGCATCTTGACTTTGAGGATGTGTTACAATTGTATCCTGACCTTGAGGATGAGTTACATTTATATCCTGACATTGAGGATGAGTTACACTTGTATCTTGACTTTGAGGATGAGTTACACTTGTATCTTGACCTTGAGGATGAGTTACATTTGTATCTTGTCCTTGAGGATGAGTTACACTTGTATCTTGACTTTGAGGATGAGTTACAATTGTATCCTGACCTTGAGGATGAGTTACATTTTTATCCTGACATTGAGGATGAGTTACACTTGTATCTTGACTTTGAGGATGAGTTACACTTGTATCTTGACCTTGAGGATGAGTTACATTTGTATCTTGACCTTGAGGATGAGTTACACTTGTATCTTGACATTGAGGATGAGTTACACTTGTATCTTGACCTTGAGGATGAGTTACACTTATATCTTGACCTTGAGGATGAGTTACACTTGTATCTTGACTTTGAGGATGAGTTACAATTGTATCCTGACCTTGAGGATGAGTTACATTTTTATCCTGACATTGAGGATGAGTTACACTTGTATCTTGACTTTGAGGATGAGTTACACTTGTATCTTGACCTTGAGGATGAGTTACATTTGTATCTTGACATTGAGGATGAGTTACACTTGTATCTTGACCTTGAGGATGAGTTACACTTGTATCTTGACATTGAGGATGAGTTACACTTGTATCTTGACCTTGAGGATGAGTTACACTTGCATCTTGACCGTGAGGATGAGTTAATCTTGTATCTTGACCTTGAGGATGAGATACACTTGTATCTTGACCTTGAGGATGAGTTACACTTGTATCTTGACCTTGAGGAAGAGTTACACTTGTATCTTGACCTTGAGGGTGAGTTACACTTGTATCTTGTCCTTGAGGATGAGTTAAACTTGTATCTTGACCTTGAGGATGAGTTACACTTGTATCTTGACCTTGAGGAAGAGTTACACTTGTATCTTGACCTTGAGGATGAGTTACATTTGTATCTTGACCTTGAGGATGAGTTACACTTGTATCTTGACCTTGAGGGTGAGTTACACTTGTATCTTGACCTTGAGGATGATTTACACTTGTATCTTGACCTTGAGGATGAATTACACTTGTATCTTGACCTTGCGGGTGAGTTACATTTGTATCTTCACCTTGAGGATGAGTTACACTTATATCTTGACCTTGAGGATGAGATATACTTCTATCTTGACCTTGAGGACAGTCACACTTGTATCTTGACCTTGCGGATGAGTTACACTTGTATCTTGACCTTGAGGATGAGTTGCACTTGTATCTTGACCTTAAGGATGAGTTACATTTGTATCTTGACCTTGAGGATGAGTTACACTTGTATGTTGACCTTGAGGATGAGTTACACTTGTATCTTGACCTTGAGAATGAGTTGCACCTGTATCTTGACTTTAAGGATGAGTTACACTTGTATCTTGACTTTGAGGATGAGTTACACTTGTATCTTGACCATGAGGATGAGTTACACTTGTATCTTGACCTTATGGATGAGTTACATTTGTATCTTGAACTTGAGGATGAGTTACACTTGTATCTTGACCTTGAGGAGGAGTTGCACTTGTATCTTGACCATGAGGACAGTCACACTTGTATCTTGACCTTGAGGATGAGTCACACTTGTATCTTGACTTTGAGGATGAGTTACACTTGTATCTTGACCTTGAGGATGAGTTACACTTGTATCTTGACCCTGAGGATGAGTTACACTTGTATCTTGACTTTGAGGATGAGATACGCTTGTATCTTGACCTTGAGCACAGTCACACTTGTATCTTGACCTTGAGGATGAGTTACACTTGTATCTTGATTTTGAGGATGAGTTACACTTGTATCTTGACCTTGAGGATGAGTTACATTTGTATCTTGACCTTGAGGATGAGATACACTTGTATCTTGACCTTGAGGATGAGATACACTTGTATCTTGACCTTGAGGATGAGTTACATTTGTATCTTGTCCTTGAGGATGAGTTACATTTGTATCTTGTCCTTGAGGATGAGTTACACTTGTATCTTGACCTTGAGGATGAGATACACTTGTATCTTGACCTTGAGGATGAGATATACTTGTATCTTGACCTTGAGGAGAGTCACACTTGTATCTTGACCTTGAGGATGAGTTACACTTGTATCTTGACATTGAGGATGAGTTACACTTGTATCTTGACCTTGAGGATGATTTACACTTGTATCTTGACCTTGTGGATGAGTTACACTTGTATCTTGACCTTAAGGATGAGTTACACTTGTATCTTGACCTTGAGGGTGAGTTACATTTGTATCTTCACCTTGAGGATGAGTTACACTTATATCTTGACCTTGAGGATGAGATATACTTCTATCTTGACCTTGAGGACAGTCACACTTGTATCTTGACCTTGAGGATGAGTTACACTTGTATCTTGACCTTGAGGATGAGTTACACTTGTATCTTGACTTTAAGGATGAGTTACACTTGTATCTTGACTTTGAGGATGAGTTACACTTGTATCTGGACCATGAGGATGAGTTACACTTGTATCTTGACCTTAAGGATGAGTTACATTTGTATCTTGACCTTGAGGATGAGTTACACTTGTATCTTGACTTTGATGATGAGTTGCACTTGTATCTTGGCCTTGAGGACAGTCACACTTGTATCTTGACCTTGAGGATGAGTCACACTTGTATCTTGACTTTGAGGATGAGCTACACTTGTATCTTGACCTTGAGGATGAGTTACACTTGTATCTTGACCCTGAGGATGAGTTACACTTTTATCTTGACTTTGAGGATGAGATACGCTTGTATCTTGACCTTGAGCACAGTCACACTTGTATCTTGACCTTGAGGATGAATTACACTTGTATCTTGATTTTGAGGATGAGTTACACTTGTATCTTGACCTTGAGGATGAGTTACATTTGTATCTTGACCTTGAGGATGAGATACACTTGTATCTTGACCTTGAGGATGAGATACACTTGAGGAGATACACTTGTATCTTGACTTGAGGATGAGTTACATTTGTATCTTGTCCTTGAGGATGAGTTACATTTGTATCTTGTCCTTGAGGATGAGTTACACTTGTATCTTGACCTTGAGGATGAGATACACTTGTATCTTGACCTTGAGGATAAGATATACTTGTATCTTGACCTTGAGGAGAGTCACACTTGTATCTTGACCTTGAGGATGAGTTACACTTGTATCTTGACATTGAGGATGAGTTACACTTGTATCTTGACCTTGAGGATGAGTTACACTTGTATCTTGCCCTTGTGGATGAGTTACACTTGTATCTTGACCTTGAGGATGAGTTACACTTGTATCTTGACCTTGAGGGTGAGTTACACTTGTATATTGACCTTGAGGATGAGTTACACTTGTATCTTGACCTTGAGGGTGAGTTACACTCGTATCTTGACCTTGAGGGTGAGTTACACTTGTATCTTGACCTTGAGGATGAGTTACATTTGTATCTTTGACCTTTAATATTATATCTGACCTTGAGGATGAGTTACACTTGTATCTTGACCTTGAGGATGAGTTACACTTGTATCTGATCTTTGAGGATGAGTTACACTTGTATCTTGACTTTGAGGATGAGGATAATTTGTATCTTGGATCTTGAGGATGAGATACACTTGTATCTTGGACTTTGAGGATGAGCAAGATTTGTATCTGACCTTAAGAATGAGTTACACTGTATCTTGGACCTTGAGGATGAGTACCACTTGTATCTTGACCTTGAGGATGAGTACACTTGTATCTTGACCTTGAGGATGAGTTACACTTGTATCTTGGACTTGAGGATGAGTTACACTTGTATCTTGACCTTGAGGATGAGTTACACTTGTATCTTGACATGAGAATGAGATTCTGCTTGTCTACTTTGAGGACAGTCACACTTGTATCTTGACTTTGAGGATGAGCACTTATCTTGACCTTGAGGATGAGTTACACTTGTATCTTGACCTTGAGGATGAGATACACTTGTATCTTGACCTTGAGGATGAGTTACACTTGCATCTTGACTTTGAGGATGAGTTACATTTGTATCTTGACCTTGAGGATGAGTTACACTTATATCTTGACCTTGAGGATGAGATATACTTGTATCTTAACCTTGAGGACAGTCACACTTGTATGTTGACCTTGAGGATGAGTTACACTTGTATCTTGACCTTGAGGATGAGTTGCACCTGAATCTTAACTCTAAGGATGAGTTACACTTGTATCTTGACCTTAAGGATGAGTTACATTTGTATCTGGACCTTGAGGATGAATTACACTTGTATCTTGACCTTGAGGATGAGTTACATTTGTATCTTGTCCTTGAGGATGAGTTACACTTGTATCTTGACCTTGAGGATGAGATATACTTGTATCTTGACCTTGAGGAGAGTCACACTTGTATCTTGACCTTGAGGATGAGTTACACTTGTATCTTGACATTGAGGATGAGTTACACTTGTATCTTGACCTTGAGGATGAGTTACACTTGTATCTTGACCTTGTGGATGAGTTACACTTGTATCTTGACCTTGAGGATGAGTTACACTTGTATCTTGACCTTGAGGGTGAGTTACACATGTATCTTGACCTTGAGGATGAGTTACACTTGTACTTTGACCTTGAGGGTGAGTTACACTCGTATCTTGACCTTGAGGGTGAGTTACACTTGTATCTTGACCTTGAGGATGAGTTACATTTGTATCTTGACCTTGACGATGAGTTACACTTGTATCTTGACCTTGAGGATGAGTTACACTTGTATCTTGACCTTGAGGATGGGTTACACTTGTATCTTGACCTTGAGGATGAGTTACACTTGTATCTTGACCTTGAGGATGAGATACACTTGTATCTTGACCTTGAGGATGAGTTACACATGTATCTTGACCATGAAAATGAGATACGCTTGTATCTTGATCTTGAGGACAGTCACACTTGTATCTTGACCTTGAGGATAAGTTACACTTGTATCTTGACCTTGAGGATGAGTTACACTTGTATCTTGACCTTGAGGATGAGATACACTTGTATCTTGACCTTGAGGATGAGTTACACTTGCATCTTGACTTTGAGGATGAGTTACACTTGTATCTTGACCTTGAGGATGAGTTACATATGTATCTTGACCTTGAGGATGAGTTACACTTATATCTTGACCTTGAGGATGAGATATACTTGTATCTTGACCTTGAGGACAGTCACACTTGTATCTTGACCTTGAGGATGAGTTACACTTGTATCTTGACCTTGAGGATGAGTTGCACCTGAATCTTAACTTTAAGGATGAGTTACACTTGTATCTTGACCTTAAGGATGAGTTACATTTGTATCTTGACCTTAAGGATGAGTTACATTTGTATCTTGACCTTGAGGATGAATTTCACTTGTATCTTGACCTTGAGGATGAGTTACACTTGTATCTTGACCTTGAGTTTGAGTTACACTTGTATCTTGACCTTGAGGATGAGTTACACTTGTATCTTGACCTTGAGGATGAGTTACACTTGTATCTTGACTTTGAGGATGAGATACGCTTGTATCTTGGCCTTGAGGATGAGATACGCTTGTATCTTGACTTTGAGGATGTGTTACAATTGTATCCTGGCCTTGAGGATGAGTTACATTTTTATCCTGACATTGAGGATGAGTTACACTTGTATCTTGACCATGAGGACAGTCACACTTGTATCTTGACCTTGAGGATGAGTTACACTTGCATCTTGACTTTGAGGATGTGTTACAATTGTATCCTGACCTTTAGGATGAGTTACATTTATATCCTGACATTGAGGATGAGTTACACTTGTATCTTGACTTTGAGGATGAGTTACACTTGTATCTTGACCTTGAGGATGAGTTACATTTGTATGTCCTTGAGGATGAGTTACACTTGTATCTTGACCTTGAGGATGAGATACACTTGTATCTTGACCTTGAGGACAGTCACACTTGTATCTTGACCTTGAGTGATAAGTTACACTTGTACCTTGACTTTGAGGATGAGTTATACTTGTATCTTGGACTTGAGGATGAGTTACATTTGTATCTTGACCTTGAGGATGAGTTGCTGAATTATATCTTGACATTGAGGATGAGTTACGCTTGTATCTTGACCTTGAGGATGAGTTACACTTGTATCTTGACCTTGAGGATGAGATATGCTTGTATCTTGACCTTGAGGATCAGATACACTTATATCTTGACCTTGAGGATGAGATACACTTGTATCTTGACCTGGAGGATGAGATACACTTGTATCTTGACCTTGAGGATCAGATACACTTGTATCTTGACCTTGAGGATGAGTTACACTTGTATCTTGTCCTTGAGGATTAGTTACACTTGTATCTTGACCTTGAGGATGAGATACACTTGTATCTTGACCTGGAGGACAGTCACACTTGTATCTTGACCTTGAGGATGAGTTACACTTGTATCTTGACGTTGAGGATGAGATACACTTGTATCTTGACCTTGAGGATGAGTTACATTTGTATCTTGACTTTGAGGATGAGTTACACTTGTATCTTGACCTTGAGGATGAGTTACATTTGTATCTTGACCTTGAGGATGAGTTACACTTATATTTTGATCTTGAGGATGAGATATACTTGTATCTTGGCCTTGAGGACAGTCACACTTGTATCTTGACCTTGAGGATGAGTTACACTTGTATCTTGACCTTGAGGATAAGTTACACTTGTATCTTGACCTTGAGGATGAGTTGCACCTGAATCTTAACTTTAAGGATGAGTTACACTTGTATCTTGACACTTAAGGATGAGTTACATTTGTATCTTGACCATGAGGATGAGTTACACTTGTATCTTGACCTTGAGGATGAGTTACACTTGTATCTTGACATTGAGGATGATTTACACTTGTATCTTGACCTTGAGGATGAGTTGCACTTGTATCTTGACCTTGAGGATGAGTTACACTTGTATCTTGACCTTGAGGATGAGTTTCACTTGTATCTTGACCTTTAGGCTGAGTTACACATGTATCTTGACCTTGAGGATGAGTTACACTTGTATCTTGACTTTGAGGATGAGTTACACTTGTATCTTGACCTTGAGGATGAGATACACTTGTATCTTGAGCTTGAGGATGAGTTACACTTGTATCCATGAGGACAGTCACACTTGTATCTTGACCTTGAGGATGAGTTACATTTGTATCTTGTCCTTGAGGATGAGTTACACTTGTATCTTGACCTTGAGGATGAGTTACACTTATATCTTGACCTTGAGGATGAGTTACACTTGTATCTTGACCTTGAGGATGAGATATACTTGTATCTTGGCCTTGAGGATGAGTTACATTTGTATCTTGTCCTTGAGGATGAGTTACACTTGTATCTTGACCTTGAGGATGAGATACACTTGTATCTTGACCTTGAGGACAGTCACACTTGTATCTTGACCTTGAGGATGAGTTACACTTGTATCTTGACTTTGAGGATGAGTTACACTTGTATCTTGACCTTGAGGATGAGTTACATTTGTATCTTGACCTTGAGGATGAGTTACACTTGTATCTTGACCTGGAGGATGAGTTACATTTGTAGCTTGACTTTAAGGAAGAGTTACACTTGTATCTTGACCTTGAGGATGAGATACACTTGTATCTTGACCTTGAGGACAGTCACACTTGTATCTTGACCTTGAGGATGAGTTACACTTGTATCTTGACCATGAGGACAGTCACACTTCTATCTTGACCTTGAGGATGAGTTACATTTGTAGCTTGACTTTAAGGATGAGTTACACTTGTATCTTGACCTTGAGGATGAGATACACTTGTATCTTGACCTTGAGGACAGTCACACTTGTATCTTGACCTTGAGGATGAGTTACACTTGTATCTTGACTTTGAGGATGAGTTATACTTGTATCTTGACCTTGAGGATGATTCTGTTGTATCTGACCTTGAGGATGAGTTACACTTGTATCTTGACCTTGAGGGATGAGTTACATTTGTAGCTTGACTTTAGGATGAGAGTTACACACTTGTATCTTGACCTTGAGGATGAGTTACTATGTATCTTGACCTTGAGGACAGTCACACTTGTATCTTGACCTTGAGGGATGAGTTACTTGTATCTTGACCATGAGGACAGTCATGTCTGACCTTGAGGATGAGTTACATTTCTATCTTGACCATGAGGATGAGTTAAACTTGTATCTTGTCCTTGAGGATGAGTTACACTTGTATCTTGACCTTGAGGATGAGTTACACTTGTATCTTGACCTTGACGACAGTCACACTTGTATCTTGACCTTGAGGATGAGTTAAACTTGTATCTTGTCCTTGAGGATGAGTTACACTTGTATCTTGACCTTGAGGATGAGTTACACTTGTATCTTGACTTTGAGGATGAGTTACACTTGTATCTTGACCTTGAGGATGAGTTACATTTGTATCTTGACCTTGAGGATGAGTTACACTTGTATCTTGACCTTGAGGATGAGATACACGTGTATCTTGACCTTGAGGATGAGTCACACTTGAATCTTGACCTTGAGGATGAGATACACGTGTATCTTGACCTTGAGGATGAGTTACACTTGTATCTTGACCTTGAGGATGAGATACACGTGTATCTTGACCTTGAGGATGAGTTACACTTGTATCTTGACCTTAAGGATGAGTTACACTTGTATCTTCACCTTGAGGATGAGTTACACTTGTATCTTGACCTTGAGGACAGTCACACTTGTATCTTGACCTTGAGGATGAGTCACACTTGTATTTTGACCTTGAGGATGAGATACACTTGTATCTTGACCTTGAGGACAGTCACACTTGTATCTTGACCTTGAGGATGAGTTATACTTGTATTTTGACCTTGAGGATTAGTTATATTTGTATCTTGACCTTGAGGATGAGTTACACTTGTATCTTGACCTTGAGGATGAGTTACACTTGTATCTTGACTTGGAGGATTAGTTACATTTGTATCTTGACCTTGAGGATGAGTTACACTTGTATCTTGACCTTGAGGATGAGTTACA
>NW_024716703.1:17326045-17410336 GCF_018991925.1 Homarus americanus | reverse complement strand
TGTAACTCACCCTCAAGATCAAGACATACAACACTAACCTCGTATTACCAAGCCTCTTCCTAAAGCAACTGACTCGCTCCTCATTCTTGACATTTTCCCAAAAATTCTGTGAAAAATTTTTTGTCCGAATTCTTAAAAGAGACTCTTAAGATATTTTTACCCATTTCAGATGACGTAGGAGAGCGTCTACGAGGTTTGCGGGACACTGTGGGCGATGAGAAAAAACAGTGGATACCAGAGTCCCACCCGGCACGACTCCCTCCTGACCTACACCAACACAGCAAGTGTGTGTGTGTGTGTGTGTGTGTATGTAGTGTTTACGTGAGTATGTATATATGTACGTATGTGTGTGCGTGTGTGTGTGCACCTGTATATGCATGAGTGTATATATGCGCGAGTGCATTTGAACGTGTGTGCGTATTTGTGCGTGTGCGTGCTCAGGGCTTTATTAGTATTTGTTTTTTGTCGCTTCATCTATGAGCTTTTTGCCCGTCCTTGGCACGCGAATGCTGCCCCCCCCCCACCCCAACAGACAGGCCCGTCACTGCTATAGTAGTTGTAATCGTGCCTGGTTCCAGACTCCTCGTTAAGGATTTTTTTATGCATATTTAATTTCTAGTATTTATAGCAGACATGTCATTAGGCAAAACTGAATGTACTAGGAGGACCAGGGGATGACAAACACAGACAGATGAATGAAATTATGAGTTGCATCCCCAGAGAATTACAAAACCTGGTGAATACGTGACATTTCAGTCGGGCCCTGTCTGTCCGTCTGTTTATATACTCTCCATCTCGGCTGTCACTTCCTTCTCACTGGTGTCGATAACCCCCACCCCTTGGTATGATAGAAACTATCGTCTAAATATAAAAATGAACTATACATTATCAAGTGTCAATCAGTTCAGTCTTATATTAACTAAAAAACATCAACAAGAGAGCCACATTAGCCTCGACCTAGTCCATTGGTCGGTGATATTCGACCCAGATTCAATAGCTGTCAACAGAACATGCTGGGTGATCGACCTGCTGGGTGATCGACCTGCTGGGTGATCGACCTGCTGGGTGATCGATCTGCTGGGTGATCGATCTGCTGGGTGATCGATCTGCTGGGTGATCGATCTGCTGGGTGATCGATCTGCTGGGTGATCGATCTGCTGGGTGATCGATCTGCTGGGTGATCGATCTGCTGGGTGATCGACCTGCTGGGTGATCGATCTGCTGGGTGATCGATCTGCTGGGTGATCGATCTGCTGGGTGATCGACCTGCTGGGTGATCAACCAGCTGGGTGATCGACCTGCTGGGTGATCAACCTGCTGGGTGATCAACCTGCTGGGTGATCGACTTGCTGGGTGATCGACCTGCTGGGTGATGGCCCTGCTGGGTGATCGACCTGCTGGGTGATGGCCATATGTAGTGAAGGCGTAAGATGTATAAAAATTATCAAATGGAATCGTAATAAATCTCAAACTTACAGCAAAAGACGCGTGTGTGTGTGTGTGTGTGTGTGAGAGCCAGTCTACTGCATAGTTAAGTCTGGTGAAGGTGTCATATCAAGGTCAACAGGTCTCTTACAGAAACCAAACTGCCCATTATTCTCTGGTCGTAAGGTAAAAAATAATTCAGGGTTACAAAGTGGTCATAATTTCAGGGTTACATAGTAGTCACAAGTTTAGGGTTACATATTTGGCCACAAGTTCAGGTTTACATTGTGACCACACGTTCAGGTTTACATAGTGACCACAAGTTCAGGTTTACATAGTGACCACAAGTTCAGGTTTACATAGTGGCCACAAGTTTAGGGTTACATAGTGACCACAAGTTCAGGTTTACATAGTGGCCACAAGTTCAGGTTTACATAGTGACCACAAGTTCAGGTTTACATAGTGGTCATAAGTTTAGGGTTACATATTTGGCCACAAGTTCAGGTTTACATAGTGGCCACAAGTTCAGGTTTACATAGTGGCCACAAGTTCAGGTTTACATAGTGACCACAAGTTCAGGTTTACATAGTGGCCACAAGTTTAGGGTTACATATTTGGCCACAACTTCAGGTTTACACAGTGGCCACAAGTTCAGGTTTACATAGTGGCCACAAGTTCAGGTTTACATAGTGACCACAAGTTCTGGTTTACATAGTGGCCACAAGTTCAGGTTTACATAGTGGCCACAAGTTCAGGTTTACACAGTGGTCACAAGTTCGAAAACAACAGCAACAATTGGCCAAACACTTCTCGTTGGGTAAATAACAATGACCTTGACCCGATGACCGAGATATTATTAAAGATTTTTCTCTCCGTAGGGGTAAAGGACTCACTGTTATTGTTAGTTATTGTTATTGTTATTGTTAGAGTTCAGAACCCGAAAACAAAAAAATGGTGACCTTGACCTTGGACCGTGACCCAGAATTGAACAATGACCTTCCACTCCTTAGTTAAGAGTACCAATGTGATGTTATATTCACTGTTATACGGAAATTCGAGTTACGGTTTTAACACTTCAGACAGACGGTTGGAAGACAGATGGGTGGGGAGACAGATGGGTGGAGAGACAGATGGGTGGAGAGACAGATGGGTGGAGAGACAGGTGGGTGGAGAGACAGGTGGGTGGAGAGACTGGTGGGTGGTGGGTGGAGAGACAGATGGGTGGAGAGACAGACAGGCGGAGAGACAGACAGGTGGAGTGACAGACAGGCGGAGAGACAGACAGGCGGAGAGACAGATGGGTGGAGAGACGGAGAGGCGGAGAGACAGACAGGCGGAGAGACAGTCAGACAGGATATGGAATTTGTAGGTTAAATTTTTCAACACACAATCTGTAACTCATCAGCGTGTAATAAGTTTGTTTTGTTTCATCATCATCAACAACAATAACAACAGGTGATTTATAATACCTGCTGTGGGGAATGTCTTCATCAGATTCTAAATCATAAATCACTCTTGGTCAATAACAGTAGCTATATATTTTAAGATTTTACAATACAACTATTAAAGTGTTGTTGTAAATTGTGCTATCATTACGTTGCTGTTATTGTTGCTGATGTTGTTATTGTTGCTGATATTTTCCGAAGAGCGTATTCTCCCAATTCAATGGATAAACACATTCCGATTAACGATTAGTCTGTCTACGATATGGTTGACAGGATCGCAACCATTTCATAAACCGAGATATACCTGTAGATTATATATACTGTATATATATATTATCTTATCGATACTAGTATTTGTTGCTCCCTGTATACTGTAAAACTCTTCTGTCTGTAGTAATTGTGTATTGCCTCTCTCTCTCTCTCTCTCTCTCTCTCTCTCTCTCTCTCTCTCTCTCTCTCTCTCTCTCTCAACATGCCTTACTCACTTTCCCAAAAACTTTATTTTATCTCTCAATCCTTTTGTTATCATTTCTCTATCTTTCCATCTCTCCCTTCACGCAGGTACACAACAGTCCTGGTCAACCACAGTAAGTATTTTATTGGAGACATAAAACTGGGTTAGACGTCTACAGGGGTGTGGCGGGTGAAGGTCAGTGGGTGAAGGGCAAGAGTAACACGTAAGGAGGGGCAGAAGGCAAGGGCAACACGTAAAGAGGGGCAAAGGGCAAGGGATATGTTAAAAGGAAAGGATAGAAGCACAGGGCAAGAGTATAAGTGACAAGGTGGTAGGATAAGGACAAGTGACAAGAGGTAGTGGGCAAGAGGTAAGGTAGAAGAGACACTGAATCATTATAGGGGAATATAAAAAGAAGTTCCCAATTTATTCTTCCACCGTAACCACTTGTTGTACAGGTGAGAAGATTTGCCTGTCTGACAATCCCGACAAAATTGTTACGTTCATGATGTGCCTTGTTGATCTACTTCATATTGCCATTATATAAAATTTGAGAATCATCTACAGGCAGCCTCCTAAGATGACTTCCAGATCAGACTGTAGCCATGTGTTTTGATGTATGTCTTTCAGCTATTAAGCAATTTGTTAGTGTGGGGAGTTGTAGACGCCTTCATTGTTTTATTCATTTCTCCACGCCCACGGAGTGAAGGTGTTAGGTAGAAATCATTCAGTGGTGTCTGTCTGTCTGTCTGTCTGTCTGTTGTTCGCACGATAACTCTTGAACGGAGAATAAGAGGATCCCGTAAGTTTGTCCTACACTTCCCTGGGTCACTGCTGAGATCAAGGTCATGGGGTCATGTCCGGGTATCAATGAAGCTTAATTATATATCATTCTTATTCAGTTCTTAGGTATTTTTTCCTTAATGTCAAGTTTCAAGGAAAATGTTAGGCCTCCAAAAAAGGATATTGTTCTTAGAATAACGAGTAGAAAGTTGGTAATTAGGGTACACACCTCGCCAAGATGAAGGTCAACTGCGTCAATGTGAATAAATTATATAGTTGGTGGGCTAATTAATAACGTAAGAGGCAATAAGAACTTAATTTTAAACAACGTAGAGGTAAAAGTTCAGGGTCAATACCAGAACAGGAGGCTTAACTCTAATACAACTTGTTAGGAGGATTTATCAGGTAGCTAAACTAACCCTTATGCCAGGTTTTATTACAATTTATCAACCTTTTTTTAGCTTCTCCCTTATGTAGGGAGTTCTATGTGAGGAGAACTATTGGCTTTAAACCCATAGATCAACTTTTTTTCCGAATTTAAACAACTCGATCTAAGTCAAGCACCCAGTCCACTTGAGAACTTTCATAGAGATCAGTAAACCCGTTTTTCTTCAACTGTTTTGTGTGTGACCTGGGATTACATCAAGTTTAGCCTCAAGTTAATTTTACCTATGATTAAACACCTTAAAGATATCTGGGGGGGTTAGGTTAGGTTAGTTTTAGGTTAAGTTAGGTTAGGTTAGTGACTAAGATACATTTCTGGAGTGACTTGTACTATAGACAACAAGACACTAAGAAAGTACCCATACCCACAGTGACGACCACAAGACCATAGGAAAGTACCCATACCCACAATGACGACCACAAGACCCTAGGAAAGTACCCATACCCACAGTGACGACCACAAAACCCTAAGAAAGTACCCATACCCACAGTGACGATCATAAAACCCTAAGAAAGTACCCATACCCACAGTGACGACCACAAAACCCTAAGAAAGTACCCATACCCACAGTGACGACCACAAAACCCTAAGAACCCATACCCACAGTGACGACACAAAACCCCAAGAAAGTACCCATACCCACAGTGACGACCACAAAACCCTAAGAAAGTACCATACCCACAGTGACGACAACAGGAGTGTTATGTAGAGGCCTTTGGTGACCTTCTGACTTTCAGGTTGACCTCTACACTACCTTCCAACTGGTGCCTGAAGGAGGAAGGGACAATGACCTCTCGATTCTCTCTCAAAAATTGGACCCACGTCACGTTTTATCCCATCACCTCAAACACCTAACAATTTTCACTCGCGTCGTCGATTACCTTTTAGAATTAAACTTAAAAAAAATAAAAATAAAATAAATAAATAAATAAATAAATAAATAAATAAAACAAAAATACAAAAAAACTAAATATAAACTCTCCAAAATTCATCAATAAAATCCCTAATTTATATTTTCGGTTTTATTTTTAACGATAATAAAATCGGTCTTAAGCTACCAGGAAGGAATTTTATACCTGCATAGATAGGCCTCGACCCGACGTAGGCTAAGGTGAGGAATGAACCATGTAAGGAGCGTGTGATAAGAGAGGGTCAATGTAAGTAGATGGTAGATAAGGCCAGGTAGATGGTAGATAAGGCCAGGGTAGATGATAGATACAAGCCAAGTAGAAGATAGATCGTATAGCTTTAAGCTCTGTAATGCTTTGGTAGATGAATGAAGGGGTGTGACCTGCCTGCCAGAAATACCTCCATAAGAGATACTGTGAGGAATAGTCAGCCTGGAATACTGTAAGGCACAATACGTAACATTATCAGGGATATCAAGGAACACTATAAGGAACAATAAAGAACACTATAAGGAACATCATGAACACTATAAAGAACAATAAAGAACACTATATGAACATCAAAGAACACTGTAAAGCAATCTAGGCGCACATCCACAGACAGGTGGTCCAGGTTTGACAGGTACAGCAGGTGGTTCAGACAGGTGGTTCAGACAGGTGGTTCAGACAGGTGGTTCAGACAGGTGGTTCGGACAGGTAGTTCAGACAGGTGGTTCAGACAGGTGGTTCAGACAGACGGTTCGGACAGGTGGTTCAGACAGGTGGTACAGACAGGTGAGCCACATAGATGACCCGTGGCTCATACACAGGTAAGACCATACAGGTGAAATGTACAGGTGTCTTCTTGTGGCCAACACCTGAGGATGTTGTTGATTAATTCCATTGTTTACTGTGTACCTGTTAAGTGAGGGTGAGAAAGTGAGGGTGTGAGAGGGTGAGTGAGAGTGAGTGAGGGTGAGAAAGTGAGGGTGTGAGAGGGTGAGTGAGTGAGAGTGAGGGTGAGAAAGTGAGGGTGTGAGAGGGTGAGTGGGAGTGAGTGAGGGTGAGAAAGTGAGGGTGTGAGAGGGTAAGAGTGAGTGAGGTTAAGAGTGAGAGTGAGATAGTGAGGATGAGAATGAGTGAAGGTTGAGAGTGACGGTGAGAGAGGGTGAGTGAGAGTGAGTGAAAAAGTGAGGGTGAGAAAGATTAAAGGTGAGAATGATGATGATGAAAGTGAGGATGAGAGTAAGTAAGTGAGTGAGTGAGTGAGTGAGTGAGGAAACATCAACGAAAACATCAATATAAAAAAAAACACAAGTCCACAACACATTATTTTCTTGTTTACATTGATGCGATAAAACACATTAGTGATGACTTAATATCCAGAGAAAATAAACATCAATACATTACATCATCTTAGTTCTACTTAAGAGTAATAATGTGACATTTATCAAGTTGTAAGTTTATGTAGGTTAGAGAGATGTATGTCAGAGTGCATGACTAACTACAAAGAAGCAAACTCATCCCACCACACTGTAACAGGTCATGCAGTTGCCACATACCTCTATATGGAAATTCAATTGTCATCGTAATGTTTCTTTCTTTGTTTAGAGATAAAGATTTTACTTCGTCCATTAAACAAACTGGAAATATATTTTGTTTACGTTGTCATAACTCCTGATAACAACCAACAAATATACCTACTTATCAACCTTTAACTTCTCACCTATAGTATTCTTTAAACGTACATAATTATCACTTCAGAGTAAACAACTTCATCACTACTGAGAATTGTGAGGTTATGAAGACCAGGTAGAGTGACACAGTTGATTGTCCTACAAGTTGCCAGGTACTGTTACTAGGCTCAGGTGAGGTTAGAGGGAGGGGGCGAGGGGGGGAAGAGGGGAGGGTGAGGAAGGAGGTGGTGAGAGAGGGAGTGGGGGAGGGGAAGGGTAAGGATGGGGGAGGGTAAGGGAGAGAAGATGAGGGTGAAGGAGGAGGGGAGGGTGATTGTCAAGATGGTAATAAAGTTTAACTTGGTGTTTTATCAGACTTGTGGTCATTAATCACTCGCCAGGTAAGATAAGGTTAGGTTAGGTTAGGCTAGATTAGGTTAGGTTAGGTTAGGTTAGGTTAGGTTAGGTTAGGATAGGAAAACATTACAGTTCGCCACTATGCAGAAGCACCAAACAGCATTTTATCAACATAGAGCTCAAACATTAACCTATTCTTTACACAAGTCTTATATCAACATACGTTAATGTCACCAGGACACAATGACTCACTCGACTAGGCAATGAATTAAAGCCACGACTTATTTCAAATATTATCTTTAAAATGTGCAATTAAACATTCTCTTTATTTAATGTCCCAGTGTTAATATCTACGCACTCTATCACAGCATGTTAAGACGCCAGAATCATTAAGTACAGTCAATGTATCCATCACAGCATCTTATAAACAATGTGAGACTTGTAAACACTAAACACAACGTTACTGTATATTAGTAAACGTACAGTGGCGTTCTGTTCATCCTATAACCACACAAGTTTATTTACTATGTATCTCACGTCAGCTGGTCTTACGGTACCTTTGTGTGGTGACACAGCTGGTTTTGTAATGGACTGAGTATATTATAGAATAAAAATAAGATACTGTAATACATACATAGCAACAAGTTCACACACACACACACACACACACACACACACACACACACACACACACACACACCGGCACTCCCATCTACCAACACCTAACACCTACACTCTCATGGAGATATACAGATATACCTGTACACAGGAGATCCAGTACTGTAGGGACAAAACTATAAGGAGACTGGAGATCTCGCAAGTATACATAGGAAACAAATTAGTCAGAGATATACATAATTCTATACTGAGATATACAGGGGCAGTCAGGGAGAGATATACATGCTTGAAGAAACTTGTATACGTATGACCTGGTACACGAGAAGGCTACCATAAGCCAACAAGAGACATGTATGAATAATGAACTTTTACCTGTATATACAAATTGGATACGCACAGGTAATAAACCCATTTAGAGATCCGGGTAAAGCCATGAGACCCTTCCCTGAGAGATACAATAGGAATACATAACCCGTTTAAGATACATAAAAAAGTACAAAACCTACAGAAAATACAGGTACGTTTGTAACCAGTATAAATAATGGTATAAGCACCCCCACACACACACGAGAGGTGGTCACATACCAACACAACAAGGCGGTCCCCCCCCCCACGTGCTCCCCCTGTCAGGATTAAGGCCACGGGCAGCCAAACATCATCTCGCAGACTCAGATTCTCTAAGATTCCTACGTCAAAAAATTTTCCCTATTGACTGGTGATGTGTGGAAAAATTATGACACAACGGACGAAGGATTTGGGCTACACTACCGAGATAAGACAACAGGAGTTCATTCTGAAATATATCGACTCTACCCCACCCAAGTACAGATAGTTTTCTGAAGGCTATACAAATGGCTTTGATATTGCACCAAGAATCTAACGTAACTCTCTGTAACTCTTTGTAATACTGTAATTCTTTTTGACTCTGTAACTCACCATAACTCGATGCGATTTCCCATCCGCTAGATAAGAGGGAAAAATTTGACGTAAGAATGTTCGAGTATAAAAGCTCAGGGAGGTAGGATTAAGGCCATCACCTCGCCTCACAGTTAAGTCTGTATATTTACACACCATGTGCCAGTAACCATGACAACCTAAGGCGAGTGATTATCCACCTTACAAATAATAGGAACAAAAGATTTAAATGTTGTAGAGGAAAAAGTGATTAAGAAAAAAAATACTCAGCGTGTTTCCTTTTGTGTCATGTTTATTTTTATTTTTGTCATGGGATAAAAAAAATAATGATGGATAAGAGAAATTTGCACCGTAGCATCTGTAAAACGCTGCAAATCTTGTTGCCAGGCTGACAGCTGCCCCCCCCTCCCCCCCTTCCTCCCCTCACCGAACCCCTCTCTCTCTTTTTCTCTCTCTCTTTGTCTTACCCCCCCCCCTTCCATTCCTAATCTCATATACCTTCCTTCTCCTCTATTTCCTTCTCTCCTATTTTATTTTTTTTCGTTAGTCTATCTCCCCGACTCCTTTCCTTGTACATTTCCCTTCCCATGTGTCTTTATCTATGTCCCGTCTTCACACTATATTTTCTTCTATTCCCTCCTTATTTTTAACCTACACCGCCCCGAGAGGTGAGGTTGAAGAGGGGTGAAGGGAGGAGTGAAGGCAGGGGAGACGGGGAGGTGTGTGTGTGTGTGTCACAAGTTCTCAGACAAGCTCCATTAACAGACATTGTGTGTCCTTCGTAGATCCGTGGTTATGGCGCCTACCAGATTATTGTTGTTGTTGTTGGCGCGGCGGGGGGTTGGGTCAGGGGAGGAGTACTTGTCCACTTTTGATGGTTGGTTTGTTACCTTGCTTTTACCCTCTTCAGCTAACCTTCACCTCTCTCTCACACACACACACACACACACACACACACACACACACACATACATCCACCTTCCCGTCTCCCAGCTGGGCTGTTCCGTCCCGTTGCAAGGCTGTCACACCGTTGTTGACCGATAGGCAGATGGTGTGCGAATAGATGGACACACACACTTCAACACACTCCCACACTCAACACACTCCTACACCCACACCCACACCCCCTATATGCACACTTAACAGTAAAATGGTTCTTCACACTCTATGGCATTTACAAAGCTTGATTTTCACAGAGGAAACGATGACATTTATAAAGCTTAATTCTGAAATTGAGTAACGTGTTCTGACGATTCAGTGGCAGGTAATCTCTCTTGTTTGTAAAACACCGGATTTTAAGCTGTTTCTTTTACTTAATGACTATGGGTGGTGAAGCAGCAGCGATTTACATAAGACTTTGGAAAACAGGTGGTGACCGAGACTCACGCAGCTAATCAGTAGACACAACAGGTGAATATGACGTTACCTGAGAGACCCGGGGTGCATAAAATATGATTTACTATATATAACGTGTGAATCACTGGACGTTGATGACATTGCAATATGTTGAAAAGGAAAACATAAAATCATTAAAGATGAATTATACGAATATCTTAAATACCATATTAACTATAAAAAAGTCTTATCTGAATGAAGTTTACTCGAAAAGTGGGAATTTAGGAATTGTAATATACGTAGTGGAAATCATGATGTGGGAATATTGCAGCGAGACTATTATGGTAAGAATCATACTGAGGAAATATTATGGTGGGAATCATGAGGTGGAAATGTTACTGATTTTACAATGGGAATATTATGGTGGGAATCATGAGGTGGAAATATTACTGATCTTACAATAGGAATATTATGGTGGGAATCATGAGGTGGAAATGTTAATGATCTTGCAATGGGAATATTATGGTGGGAATCTTGCTAGTAGGAATGGAGGTGTACACGAATTCACTTAATTGATCAGTCGGATGAAATAAAATAAACTAAAATAATTACAATAAATGAAAAATCGTAATCACACACACCAAATAAATAAACCCACAAAAATATCGATAATTTACACAAATAAAAAAAAATAATACCCTTACGTTTTCTATGACTACATGTGAGGTGGTTGAGGAAATATCTAAGGATGAACTCGGGTTTTTAATACCAGTTAGGCAAGAAAGTTTGTTTTTGTTTTGTGTTTGTTCGTTAATAATCCATATAGAGAGTAATGGCGTGATATGTGCTATACTGTATCTATCGGAACACATCTGGTTAAAATCCACACTAGTAATCTTGATGTCTTGAGAATTCCCCACAACGCGTCAAAAGCGGCCATAACCTACCAGGAGATGATGGAGGATAAGCCCTAATTCATCGACCGTATCTGACATCTTGTTGTGGTCACAGCCACATACCAAGTTTCCTTCAAGTCCAATGCGTTTTGTTCCGAGTTGTCGCGTTCCTGATGGCTGACAACCACCCGCTGAGGGAAATAAAGACACTCACGCACCCCCCACCTCCCACACACCCACACACATTCATTCCCCCACACACACAAAAATAAGACGCATTCTGATTACTGCATTGGTCCACAAACATAAGTTTGGTTGAAATCTCTTGTTATTTGCTCAAACAAGACTGACAAACGGACGGATAAACGCATAAATGGAAAACAAATTGTCATATTCACTTCCTGACTTTGAGGATAACTTTTTTAAAATATCGAGGAAAAAATGATGGGGACAGTCCTCCTCTCTCACAAAAATAGAGAGAAATCTTTCCTCCAGCCATGAGATCTAGAGGGACGTATGTGTTTATACCTGGAAGGGGGGGGGGAGAGGCAGCCTTGACCGTCACCCCTGACAGGTCAAGAGCAGGTGCGGACCAACGGTGGTAGTGGTGGTGGGTTCTGCCTGGTCCGAGGGGCGTGGTTATGGTGGTGGTGAAAGGTGGGAAGATGAGATCGTTGATAGTGAAGGTGAATGACCTGAAACATGATTCGTTATACAAAAAATAATAATAACTAATAATAACGATAATAGAAAATCAATTTATTATTAAATTTATAACACTAAATCATCTTTTGTTGTAATTATTAGTCATATACAGGTTCTTATGTTACTTTTTGGAGATGTTTTGTTATATATTCCTTTAAGGTGACGAAGGAGATGCTGATATGCTCAATATATTCAAGGGGCGAGGTTAGGGAAGGTTAGGTTAGGTTAGGTTAGGTTAGGTTAGGTTAGGTTAGGTTAGGTTAGGTTAGGTTAGGTTAAGAAAGGTAAGGTAAGGTAAGGTAAGGGTATATGAATATTTTGTTACCTTTGATTCAGTAATGCTAATAAGACCCAAACCTCTGTGGAACTACCTTAAAACACGAACACAATCACCACAGCCTTCACTCACTATCTTACCTCCCTCACTCACTATCTTACCTCCCTCACTCACTATCTTACCTCCCTCACTCACTATCTTACCTCCCTCTCTCACTATCTTACCTCCATCTCTCACTATCTTACCTCCCTCACTCACTATCTTAACACCTTCACTCACTATCTTAACACCTTCACTCACCATCTTACCTCCCTCACTCACTATCTTAGCACCTTCCTCACTATCTTAACACCTTACTCACTATCTTCACCTTCACCACTCACCACCCCTCACTCACTATCTTACCTCCCTTCTACTCTCACTATCTTTCGCTCCTCACACTCACCTCTTACCTCTCTCACTCACTCATCTTACCTCTCTCACTACACCTAATACCTCCCTCCTCATATCTTACCTCCCTCACTCACTATCTTATCTCCCCACTCACCTTACCTCCACTCACTATCTTACCTTAACTTAACACCTCAATAACTATCTTACCTCTCACTCACTATCTTATCTCCCCACCACTATTTACCTCCCCTCTCACCATCTACCCCCTCACCCACCATCTAACACCTCACTCACTCTCTACTCCCCCTTCTCACCATCATCGTACCACCCTCACTCTTAACTCACCATCTTACCTCACTCACCATCTACCACCTTCACTCACCATTGTCACCTCACCACTATCACCCCACTACCATTCACTCTACCACTCACTCACCATTTACCACCATCGTACCACCCCTCACTCACCTATCGTACCACCTCACCACTCACTATCGTACCACCCTCATCTTCTTACCTTCACTCACTATCTTAACACCTTCACTCACCATCTGAACACCCTCACTCACTATCTTTACCTCCTTCACTCACTGTCTTTAACACCTTAACTCACTATCTTTCCACCCCACTCACTCATCGTACCACCCCACCACCATCGTACCACCCCACTCACTCATCGTACCACCACCCCACTCACCTATCGTACCACCCCACTCACTATCGTACCACCCCACTACTATCGTACCCCCACTCACTATCGTACCACCCTCACCACTATCTTAACACCTTCACTCACTATCTTTTCCCCACTCACTTCACCCACCATCTTTACCATCACCACTCATCACCATCTACTCACCACCATCTCACCTTCCTCCCACCACCCTCACTCACTATCGTACCACCCCCCACTCACTATCACCACATCTCCTCACTCACTATCTTAACACTCATCACTATCTTCCACCTTCACTCACTATCGCACCACCCTCACTCACTATCGTACCACCCCCACTCACTATCGTACCACCCTCACTCACTATCGTACCACCCTCACTCACTATCGTACCACCCTCACTCACTATCGTACCACCCTCACTCCACGACTCATTATCATTCACCACTTTCAACACACAAGAGAGAGCCAGGTGTCAATAACCTCTCGTCCCTAAATAATAACCCACAAAGGGAAGGTTTAATCTGTTCATCCCATCAAGATTCTCTGCCTCCCTTACCATCTACCACATCTGTTCCTCCCCGTTATCCCACGTCGCCTGAAGCGCGAGGATGCGTCGGGGTGGTGGGCCCGGGAGGACGTCATTTCCTGCAGGCTGAAGAAGGTCTACGGAGGGTGGTTCCTCCTAGTGGTGGTTGATAATAATAATAATGAACCTCTGTCGTCAACGAGATCCACCATCTCTCTCTCTCTCTCTCTCTCTCTCTCTCTCTCTCTCTCTCTCCGTCCCCTCCTACCTTCTATCCTCCTGCCTCTTCTCTCCATCCCCTCTTTTCTCGTCCCTATTTCCATTCCCTTCCTGCCCCCCTCCTCTTCCTCCTCTCTCCATCCACTCCCTCCCTCCTCCCTCCCATACTTCTCTTTAATGCAATATCCTCATTTTTCTTCCCCCTTTTCTTTCCTCCTCTTCTCTCCTTTCGTCTTTCTTTACCTATTTTATTCCCCTTCCAAGACATGCGTTCTCATTAACAACATAAGAGGATCATCTCTACTCTCGTCTTGCCCCTTTCCATACCCCCTCCCTTCCCTTCCTTTCCTTTCCCTTCCCTTTCCCCACACTCTACCCTATGTCTCCCTCCCTCCAAGACCCAAAACAACAGGGTACATCCACCACGTGGTCGGGAAGGTTACCTGTCTGCTCACCTGGGGGGGTTGAACTCTCCCTGGTTATCTGCTCACTTAAATTCAAGGGTTAAACAGAAGGTCGGTACATGAGGTGAGTGACCCGTGTGTGTGTGTGTGTGTGTCTGTCTGTCTGTCTGTCTGTCTGTCTGTCTGTCTGCCTGTGTGGAGTCCTGTGATGTAGCCCTCGCAGTTTTGTAGCCTTAGTACTGTAGCCCCCACAGTATAGCAACAGTGTAGTCCCCATAGTATATTAAGGGCATTGTAGCCTAGACAGTGTAACCTTGGCAGTGCAGTCCCGACAAAGTAGGGGGTGTATTCCGAGTGTATCCCGACAGTTTATCCCGACAGTATAGCCCCGGCAGTGAAATCCCGACAATGTAGTCCCAACAATGTATCCCGACAAATTATCCCCGACAGTGCAGTACCGACAAAGTAGCCCCGACAATGTAGTCCCGACAGTGTAGTACAGACAATGGATCCCCGACAGTGTAGTACCGATAATATAGTCCCGACAGTGTATCCCGATAATTTAGTCCCGACAATGTAGTCCCGACAGTGCAGTACCAACAATTTAATCCGGACAAAGTAGCCCCGCCAACATAGCCCCAACAATGTAGCCAAGACAGTGTAGGCCCGACAGGGAAGTACCGACAAAGTAACCCAACAAAGTAACCCCGACAATGTAGTCCCGGCACTATAGTCCGGACAATATAGACCCGACAACACAGGCCCAACAGTGTAGCCCTGACAATATAGTCCAAACAGTGTAGCCAGGATATTGTAGCCCCGACAACGTAGCCCCGACAACATAGCCCCGACAACATAGCCCCAACAATGTAGCGCCGTCTAGAAAGAAGGCTATATATGCAAATGGACTTAGTCCCAGTGGAAGTAATGTGTGTGAGAAGGTCTATTCTATGTCTGTCTGAGGGAGTGTATAGTCTGTGTGTATGTGTCTGTGTGTGCATATGTGTCTGTGTGTGTATGTGTGTCTGTGTGTGTATGTGTGTGGGGGATATCTCGTGTGTATGTATCTGTGTGGGAGGGTTTGGTGGTCAGGGAGAAATGGAAGGAAGGGTGGAGGGAAGCGGAGAGGGGAGGAGAGAGGGAGGGAGAGAGAGGGAGTAAGGGAGGGAGAGAGGGAGGGAGGGAGGAAGGGAGTGAGTGGCCGCCTGCCTGACTCGCGGGGTCTGTGACTGGCCCAGTTCCCAGGGTCAACGAACTATCGTCCCGTCTCACGGCCGCGACTTACACCTCGCCAGATTGAGAAACTCCTTATGACTTCTAATGGTTAATAATCCGTCGCGCTTTTTTTTCCCCGAAATCTACCCAAGTTCACGGAGCTCCCGACTTTCTAAAACACCTGGATTGGTGATTGTGTGGTGTGTGTGTGTGATGGAAGAGCGTGTACCTGAGGGAAAGATGGTGGTGTGAAGGGAGGGATGGAGGAGGGTCGTGCTGCAATGTACAGTTACAACAGCTACGGAAACAACTGAATCTCGCGTCTATGCGAGGAATTTAGTGTCGTAATCATAATCTACTACATAACTTATGCCTCAAATCCTTATTTTCTAATGGTAATTGTACGTAAATTCATTATAAATGCAACGAGGTATCAGGATCTGTCAAAGAAAATGTATCAAGATGAGTTAGCAGTCATGTGATTTTAGGGGGACACTCAAGTATACTGTGTATGGTAATTGTGCTTATTTACAGTTGTGTGGGTGTAGGTGTGGGTGTGGGTGTGGGTGTGGGGTGTGGGTGTGTGTGGGTGTGGGTGTGTGGGTGTAAGTGTGGGTGTGGGTGGTGTGGGGTGTGGTGTGTGAGTGTGGGTGTGGGTGTGGGTGTGGGTGTGGGTGTGGGTGTGGGTGTGGGTGTGTGGGTGTGGGTGTGGGTGTGGGTGTGGGTGTGGGTGTGGGTGTGTGTGTGGGTGTGGGTGAGTGTGGGTGTGTGGGGTGTGGGTGTGGGTGTAAGTGTGGGTGTGGGTGTGGGTGTAGTGTGGGTGTGGGTGTGGGTGTGGGTGTGGGTGTGGGTGTAAGTGTGGGTGTGGGTGTAATCTTGGGTGTAGGTGTGAGTGTGAATGTGGGTGTGGTGTGTGTGGGTGTGGATGTAGGAGTGTGGGTGTAGTGAAGGTGTGGGTGTAGGTGGTGTGGGTGTGGGTGTGGTGTGGGTGTGGGTGTGGGTGTGGGTGTGGGTGTGGGGTGTAGGTGTGAGTGTGAATGTAGGTGTGGTGTGTGTAGGTGTGGATGTGGATGTAGGTGTGAGTGTAGGTGTGGATGTAAGTGTGGGTGTAAGTGTGGATGTAAGTGTGGGTGTAAGTGAAGGTGTGGGTGTAGGTGTGGGTGCGGGTATGGGTGTGGGCGCTGCAGGGTGGAATATTACTGTTCATGATGACCATCAACAAGACTGGTTCAAGGCAATGACCCACCGAGACTGTATGCATCCAGTCAGCCAGCCAGTAAGTCAGTCAGTTACTCAGCCAACCGGTTAGTTTGTCAGGCATCCAGTTAGTTAGTCAACCAACCAATTAGTTAGTCAACCAACAGTTAATTAGGTAACCAACCAATTAGTTAGTCAATCAACAGTTAGTTAGATAACCAACCAGTTAGTTAATAAACCATCCAGTTAGTCAACCAACCAATTAGTTAGTCGACCAACCAGTTAGTTAATCATCCAACCAGTTAGCCAACCAACCAATTAGTTAGTTAACCAAGAGTTAATTGGGTTACCAACCAATTATTTAGTCAACCAACAGTTAGTTAGGTAACCAACCAGTTAGTTAGTCAGCCAACCAGTTAATTAGAGAGCCAGTCATCCAATGTATTTCATTTAGTCAGGCAACCAGACAGTTACTCTGTCACCCAGTCAACGTGCCAGCCAGCCAGCCATCCATCCACCCAGTCAGCCATCCTTCCGCCCAATCAGCCATCCTTCCACCCAGTCAGCCATCCTTCCACCCAGCCAGCCAGCCATCCACCCAGTCAACCATCCTTTTCCACCCAGCCAGCCAGCCATCCACCCAGTCAACCATCCTTCCACCCAGCCAGCCAGCCATCCACCCAGTCAACCATCCTTCCACCCAGCCAGCCAGCCATCCACCCAGTCAACCATCCTTCCACCCAGCCAGCCAGCCATCCACCCAGTCAACCATCCTTCCACCCAGCCAGCCAGCCATCCACCCAGTCAACCATCCTTCCACCCAGCCAGCCAGCCATCCACCCAGTCAACCATCCTCCACCCAGCCAGCCAGCCATCCACCCAGTCAACCATCCTCCACCCAGCCAGCCACAGCCATCCACCCAGTCAACCATCCTTCCAACCAGCCAGCCAGCCATCCACCCAGTCAACCATCCTTCCACCCAGCCAGCCAGTCATCCACCCAGTCAACCATCCTTCCACCCAGCCACAGCCATCCACCCAGTCAACCATCCCCTTCCACCCAGCCACAGCCAGCCATCCACTCCACAACCATCCTTCCACCCAGCCAGCCAGCCATCCACCCAGTCAACCATCCATCCACCAATCCAGTCAGTGAATCAGACATCCAGTTCACCCAAGAGGTAGCGGGGTAAGTCACATAACTGTCGTGACGCTGGTATGTGACGCCCGGTGTGACAAGTGTGTGACGGGGATGTGTCAAGTGTGTGTGACGGGGATGTGCCAAGGTAAAGACGGGGATGTGTCAAGTGTATATGACGGGGATGTGTCAAGTGTGTGTGACGGTGATGTGTCAAATATATGTTACGGTGATGTGCCAAGTGTGTGTGACGGGGATGTGCCAAGTGTGTGTGAAGGTGATGTGTCAAATATATGTTACGGTGATGTGCCAAGTATGTGTGACGGGGATGTGCCAAGTGTATGATACCCTGACACACTGCTGAGAGAGAGAATGAGAGACAGAGAATTGGAGAGAGAGAAAGAGAATTGGGGAGAGAGAAAAAGAGAGAGAGAGATAATCTAACTGTATAACTGGTTGCAAATACCTGTATAGGACCGAGTGACTGGTGTTGCATGACTGTGTATCTAATAGGAGCTAACTGTATGGCTCTCCACTCCTCCAGATGCCGCCAAAGATAAACAGTTCACTTTAGATAAAAAAAACTGTCGAGTCTTCACACCAGTCAGTCAGTCAGTTACTCATTCGGTTAGTGAGGTGGTATAGTCAGAGACACTCACCCCGAAGCCAGTACAGTCAGCCAGTCATTTTTAAAGCCAGTCGGTCAGTTCAACAGGTAATCACTCAGCAGCCAATAAACAACCAGTCACTCAACAGTCAATACAACAGTCAGTACAATTAGTCAGTCAGTCAGTTCAACAGCCAGTCACCCAACAGCCAGTACAATCAGTCAGTCAGTCAGTCAGCCAGTCAGTCACTCCAACAACCAGTCACTCACAGCCATTACAGTCAGTCAGTCAATACAAGAGCCAGTCAAACAACAGCCAGTACACTCAGTCAAGTCTAACAGCCAGTCAGACAACAGTTCATGGCCCCCATCAGTAACTACTTTGCGGTAAGCCAGTCACTGCCTCCAGAACTAAACTCTCATTACCAACCAAACTCACTTTCTTTACCAACCAAACTCACTTTCTTTATCAACCAAACTCGCTTTCTTTACCAACCAAACTCGGTTTCTTTACCAACCAAACTCACTTTCTTTACCAACCAAACTCACTTTCTTTACCAACCAAACTCACTTTCTTTACCAACCAAACTCACTTTCTTTATCAACCAAACTCACTTTCTTTACCAACCAAACTCGCTTTCTTTACCAACCAAACTCGCTTTCTTTACCAACCAAACTCACTTTCTTTACCAACCAAAAATCTTTCATTGTGGACCAAATTCTTTTTCATTTCGGAACAAGTTTCTCTTAAATAGGATGCATTTTACTCTTTATTTGGAGAGAGAGAGAGAGAGAGAGAGAGAGAGAGAGAGAGAGAGAGAGAGAGAGAGAGAGAAGCAAAAAGGAAAGAGATAAATCAGCAGAGAGAAAGAAAAAAGAAAGAAATTAACAAAGAAAGAGACAGAGCTGTACTGAAGATATCCAAAGATGGTAGACCATTTAAAGCACATTGTGTTACCCATTTGTTGGTTATTTTAAGTTTTTGGTCTCTGAGAATGTTCCCTCTTCTGTGTTGGTGACAGCCGTGTTTAATTCAATATCATTCGGGTACTTTCTTGACCTTGATCGGGTAATTCACAGGGTAGAGTTTATAACGTTCCTCTGTTACACCTATGGTAAGAATATCACGCTTTAACACACCTCCTCCCGTCCTACCTACAACACACTTCACTACCTCTTCCCGTCCCTCTGTCCCTCCACCTATCACGCTTTAACACACCTCCTCCCGTCCTTCCTACAACACACTTCATCACCTCTTCCCGTCCCTCTGTCCCTCCACCTATCACGCTTCAACACACCTCCTCCCGTCCTTCCTACAACACACTTCACAACTCCCCCCGACCCCTCACAGCATAACTCTTTAATAGCCCGGTACTCACATCAAGAGTCCTTTAGGGTCAGAACCACCATAACTTTGCTTGAGTCAGCCACTCATATTGTCATGGGTCAGTACACGTCATCCTCTCAATGGCTAAATAATGTATTGGATCTGTAATGTTGTATCTCTTGTTTTGATTTTGTTTTTACTGGTTATAAATGACTGAATGGAGGAACAATAAAGGGTTGTGTAGTCTTTTATAATGGTATTCATAAACGACTCAATTCGATGGAGATTTCAATGATTTGTAGGTAGTATTAGTAGAGATTTCAATCCCCCGTAGAGAGTGATCACGGACTGTTTCTGTTTTGGTTATTATAATTACATGCGAGTCGATTGCACGTAAACTATGAGGAAGTAAGCGAGAGAGAGAGAGAGAAAGAGAGAGAGAGAGAGAGAGTCATCATGAGGCTAGGAAGTGTAGCTAGCTCACGGGTGATTGTAACTGGAGGCAGTCTGACGAAACTGAAAGCGCACACACACACACACACACACACACACACACACACACACACACACACACACACACACACACACACAGAGGTCGGTGGTACAAGCAGAGGCATTTACCAGACAATTACTAAGCAGCTCACAACCACGTTCACCCCGCCCTCACCTTCCACTACCTTGAGCCCTAAGAACTGAGATTCACAAGACACTGCCGATGAAAAAAAACATTAAAACAAACCAATAATACAATGAAACAAAAACAAAAGCAAACAAAAGAAAAAAAATGGAAAAAATAATAATAATAAACAAAATAAAAAATTAATAAAAATAAAATAACTAAGTAAATTAAAAATAAATAAATAAATAAATAAATAAATAAATAAAATAAATAAATAAATTACAGACATCAATATAAGATTTAATGTTAGTAAAAATGCAAAAATATATTCCAAAAAGAGAGAAAAATAATGGGGAAAAATTTAATAAATATATTACGGAATAAAAAAAAAAATCAATTACCTCTGTGTCAATATCCTTTACAAATAATGAACTCTGATACGTGTGGTCATCTGTACACAACAAAGAAAAGTTATTATGTTTAAATTATTTGAGATGGGAAATAAATCTATTAATGTGTACATGAGGCATAAATTAAGTTGCTTACAAAAAAAATCCTCTTTTTACTACAACTTAGAGCCAGCGTGTGTCAGGGTGGTGCTGGTGTCATGAGCTAGAGGCAGCGTGTGTCAGGGTGGTGCTGGTGTCATGAGCTAGAGGTAAGCATGGTGTGTCAGGGTGGTGCTGGTGTCATGAGCTAGAGGTAAGCATGGTGTGTCAGGGTGGTGTTGGTGTCATGAGCTAGAGGTAAGCATGGTGTGTCAGGATGGTGTTGGTGTCATGAGCTAGAGGTAAGCATGGTGTGTCAGGGTGGTGTTGGTGTCATGAGCTAGAGGCAGCGTGGTGAGTCAGGATGGTGTTGGTGTCATGAGCTAGAGTAAAAGTATGGTGTGTCAGGATGGAAAGCTGGTGTCATGAGCTAGAGGTAAGCATGGTGTGTCAGTGGTGTTGGTGCCTGCGAGCTAGAGGTAAGCATGGTGTGCCGGGGTGGTGCTGGTGTCATGAGCTAGAGGTGTTACAGGTGTGCCGGGGGTGGTGCTGGTGTCACGAGCTAGAGGTAAGCATGGTGTGTCAGGATGGTGTTTGGTGTCATGAGCTAGAGGTAGGCATGGTGTGTCAGGGTGGCGTTGGTGTCATGAGCTAGAGGTAAGCGTAGTGAGTCAGGGTGGTGTTGGTGTCATGAGCTAGAGGCAGCGTGGTGAGTCAGGGTGGTGTTGGTGTCATGTAAAATAAACAAATGTAAAGAATAGTCAGGTCTAAATCTTCCTTCACTTGTTTGGATACCATTTGTAAACAAGAGAAATGTTACGAAAACCTTTGAATATTTGAGTATGAGTAATACCTCACACTGGGCATCAGCAAACACACTGTCTTAAGAATTGTGTTGTCTTAATGATTGTAAAGAAGATGTGTGTTTGAGTCTTACAGCCGAGGATTTAATAATAGGACTATCATCATCTCAAGTCACAGCAAGGAGCGCATGAATAAGCTACCAGCACCGCCCCCACACCGGATGTTATTCCTACACACAGGTCTCCTCCGTGAACATCATTCGAACCCGGAACCACTCAACTGCCACTCCGGTACGATAATCACCCCAACAGCGTACCCGGAATGCGAGTTTATCTAAGCATATAGAGCGTGTCCTCTGAGTCATCGGTGAGCAGCACACACACATACACTCACACACTCTCTCACACACACACTGTTGCCTTCTCTCCCCGGGTGCGTTAACCCCGGCTCGGGTGTGTGTGTGTGTGTGTGTGTGTGTGTGTGTGTGTGTGTGTTGGCCAACATGTCACTACCGTACAAATTCCCTCATACTTCATCTCACCACACGGACACCATGAACCACCATCACTGTAAACACGACACAGTACTGACACACAACACGGAGTTAACGTCGCTGCTATACAACCTGGATACAGTGTTACCATCACCAGTACAGTACACAGAGAAACATTTATTAAACATTATGCTCTCACAACTGTTGAAGTAAATGAATTAACTTTACGGTATATTAAAGACTTGGCATTGCTACCATCTGTATACACCAAGTTAAATTACGACTCATTGCTACATTAACACCAACCTTGACACCTTAAGCTTGACCTGAAGTCGTGGAAATCAAGAGCCAACTTTCTTAAACCAAAAGATATTTACAGATAGAGGTTCATGGACACTGACTAGTCATTCATTACTGAGTTAATTAACGCAGACAATAACTCTAATGTAAACAAGTGACCTTCTCATACTCGGTGACCCCAGAATGAACGAGGAACTTTTTTTATATCTCAGAGAAATGTATCACAGTTTCCTTACTATACTCAAACTCAGGTTACGACCCGGCAACTAAATTGTGATATATTAAATGACAGATTGAAAAGATATAGTGAAAGTAATAACCCCCACCTTGAATAAAATATTGGGTAGCATAATAAACTCAGAGGGAAAAATGGTTGAATTCTTAATGTTATCTTCACATAGAGAGATGAACACAAGTGAAGGATAACACGAGTCAGTAATATATGTTCACTGGATGAGTTAAATCCACCTGAAGAAGAAGAATAAAACATCCCTCATCACAGTAAATATCCACCAGTGAGGTCAGGAAGGTTGGCTTGAGATAACTAAATGCAGCAAAAAATCTGGAGGACTCTAAAGCAGAAGAGGTTGTTGCCGCACCTTCAGGAGAGAGGAAATGTAGACTTACTGTAGTGATGGAGGTCAAATCTACCCAATTCTGCCGTATGAAATGAAGTTGTCATGTTGTCGGTTTTACTTAAAAAAAAAAAAAAAAGTAACTGTAGAAGCCATTAGCCCCGAATACGCTGGTCCCGTTTAGCAATGAAGAACAACGACCTTTATGAAATACTCGAAACCCAGGATACAGTCTGTGTTGTACTAATAAAACCATGATATTTGGCCTCGTGTACAAGTCACCCCCCTCCCCCTCCCCCCTACAAAAAAAACTATCTTTCCAAAGTTGTGTTGAAAAAATATGACATTTTCTGGTAATTTATCAACCATATCCCTAAATAAAACTTGTAACTATTGTTGTATATCTTTAAACAAGCTTGAGAAGTGAGTAATGTTTTATTATTGTCAAGAAAGCTCTAAGATCCGCCACTACACGACAGACAAGGAGAGAAGGTCACAAGATACGCCATGTGTGATTCGTTCATGAACACCTGGTTTAGTTATACTGTACAGTACCTCTCGGGGTGCCGCTGATGGTGTGTACGTATTTCTTGATCATAGTGTCATTAGCTATAGTTTATTGTCTGCCTTGAGGTCTCACACACAGGCACACACACGCACGCACAGAGGTAAAGCGGCGATAAATTAACACCTCCACCTATCTCAGGGACTTAATATGTACAAAGACTACGCAGTTGTGAGCATTCCTCGTCTCCAGCAGCAGTAAGTCTCGCCTTGAAGGTTGACGGAGGAGAGGGAAACCTTGTGGAGGAGCGAAGAAAAAGAAAAAAAGAAGAACGTGCGTGCATAATGTGTTAAGTATATGTATCAGAGAGGGCGGCGGGGTGACAAATGCCTCACTCGAAGGACACACACACACACACACACACACACACACACACACACACACACACACCAATACAAATAAGGTAATTCAATAACGTTAACAACGCCAGTATACCGCAAACCGACCCAGTCATTGGTCACATATTTCAACAGGACTTGATAACACCCAACACGTCATTAATACCACGTAAATAAACCACCAAATATAACCCACAAATTCATAAGTTCCTCCACAACCCATCGCTCGTAATCACAATATTCTTCTTGGTGAACGAGGTGATGGTGATTATATTCTAGGTGGTGATGGTGAGCGTTGTGCTGGTGATGGTGAGCGTTGTGCTGGTGATGGTGAGCGTTGTGCTGGTGATGGTGAGCGTTGTGCTGGTGATGGTGAGCGTTGTGCTGGTGATGGTGAGCGTTGTGCTGGTGATGGTAAAGGCTGCTGCTGCTGCTGCCACTGTCACCAGCCCTGAGAATCTGTGACCTCCATTACCCAGCCTGCTGATTCATCGTGGGGTGAGGCCAACCTTGTCACTAAAGGGCCTGGTGATGGAGAGAGGGAGGTGGGGAGAGAGGTGGGAGGGTGAGGGAGAGGTGGGTATGGAGAGGGAAGGGTGGAGAGAGGGAGAGAGGGAAAGCTGGGGAGAGAGAGGGAGGTGGGGAGAGAGGTGGGGAGGTGAGGGGAGGGAGAGAGGAGAGGTAGGAAGGGAGAGAGAGGGAAAGGGGGGAGGGAGAAGGAGAGGTGGGAAGAGAGAGGGAAGGTGGGGAGAGGAGAGGGAAAGGTGGGGAGAGAGAGAGGTTGGGGAGGGTGAGGGAGAGGTGGGTATGGAGAGGGAAGGGTGGAGAGAGGGAGAGAGGAGAGGGAGGGGAAGAGAGAGGGAGAGGGGAGAGAGAGGGAGAGGGGGGAGGGGAGAGAGAGGGGGGAGGGTGAGGGAGAGGTGGGGAGGTGAGGGAGAGGTGGGTATGGAGAGGAAAGGGTGGAGAGAGGGAGAGGGGAGGGAGGGAAGGTGGGGGATGGAGAAGGGAGGGGGAGAGAGGGAGAGGTGGGGAGAGAGAGGAGAGGGGAGAGAGAAGGAGAGGGGGAGGGGAGAGAGAGGTGGGGAGGGTGAGGGAAGGTGAGAGAGGGGAGAGAGGAGGCGGGAGGGGAGAAGGAGAGGTGGGGAGAGAGAGGGAAAGGAGAGGGAGAGGGAGAGGGGGGATAGGAGAGGGAGAGAGAGGGGAGGAGAGGGGATAGGAGAGGGGAAGAGAGAGAGGGAGAGGTGGTGGGGATAAAGAGGGAGACAGGTGGTGATGGTGGTGAAAGAGGAGGAGGAGGAGGGAGGGAGACACGTGCAGAGAGAGAGAGAGAGAGAGAGAGAGAGAGAGAGAGAGAGAGATGTAGGAAGTAAACAAGAATAAATATTAAGCCGTTCTTCCTCGTTTCGACTTTTAGTAGAAATTTACATGATGTCCTCGTCTCCTACATGATGTCCTCGTCTCCTACATGATGTCCTCGTCGCCTACATGATGTCCTCGTCGCCTACATGATGATGTCCTCGTCTCCTACATGATGTCCCTCGTCTATGACATGATGTCCTCGTCTCCTCATGATGTCCTCGTCGCCTACATGATGTTCTCGTCTCCTACATGATGTCCTCGTCGCCTACATGATGATGATGTCCTCTACATGATGTCCTTATCGCTACATGATGTCCTCGTCGCCTACATGATGTCCTCGTCGCCTACATGATGTCCTCGTCGCCTACATGATGTCCTCGTCTATATGATGTCCTCGTCGCCTCATGATGGTCGCCTACATGATGTCCTCGTCGCCCATGATGGCCTCGTCGCCTACATGATTGGCCTCGTCGCCTACATGATGGCCTTGTCGCCTAAATGATGGCCTCGTCGCTTACATGATGCCCTCATCGCCTACATGATGTCCTCGTCTCCTACATGATGTCCTCGTCGCCTACATGATGGCCTCGTCGCCTACATGATGGCCTAGTCGCCTACATGATGTCCTCGTCGCCTACATGATGGCCTCGTCGCCTACATGATGTCCTCGAAGCATTCATTATGTCGCTGTCACCAAAATGATGTTCTTGTTTCCGCCTGCGGCAGAACACGAACAAGTGGGTGGCGGCGGCTGCAGGCTGGTCTGCGGAAATCCTCCCTCTCTCTGTCCCCTCTCATCTCTCCATCCCTCTTCTCTCCCCTCTCCTCTCCCTCCCCCACCCATCCTCTCCTCCCTCCTCCCTCCTCCCTCTCTTCTCCTTCCTCCTCTCTCCTCCCCATCCCCCTCTTTCTCTCCCCTTACTCTACTCCTCCCATCTATTCCTCTCTTCTCCTCCCCTCCCCACCCCCAACTCTCTCCCCTCTCACCCCCTCCTCTCCCCTCCCACATCAAGGAAGTAAAGTGGAGAATGTCCAAGGTGCAGGAGTGATTTTTTTTCCCCCACGAATGTATTGGAGGCGGCCCAGAGTCCAACACTGACGGGAGATGCGGGTGGATGAGGAACGTGCGGTAGGAGTGGAGATGCGGTAGATGAGAGAGGAGAAAGAGGAGAGATACGGTAGGTAAGAGATAGAGAAGAAGAGATAAATGTGGTTGGTGAGAGATGAGATAGGTGAGAGATGCGGTTAGATGCATAGGAGATATCAGGTAAAGGAGGAAATAAACAGAACCCAAGAAACGGGAGTTAAATAAAAGATTAGAAAGAGGAAAACGAAGAGGAAGAGGAAGAGGAAGAGAAAGAGGAAGAGGAGGGGAAATAGTGGGAAGAAGGGAGAAGAAGAAGAGTAAAAACAGGAAGGAGACGAAGAGGTGGATCCAGTTTTTACCAGGGACACTATTGACACCACCACTAGCACCATTAACACCACTAACACCATCATCACTTCCACTAACACCAACACCACCACCGTTATCACCGCCAACGTCATCATAACCACCAACATCACCATAATCACCACCATCATGACAACTACCACCACCACAATCACCATCACCACAATCACCACCATCATGACAACCACCACCAAAATCATCACCACTACCACCACCACCACCACCATAATCACCACCGTCATGACAACTACCACCACCACAATCACCATCACCACAATCACCACCATCATGCAACAACCACCACCAAAATTATCACTACTACTACCACCACCACTCACAATCACCACCATCATAACAACCACCACTAAAATCATCACTATCACCACCACCACCACAACAAGGTGTATATCCTCCCACCAGGACCGAACAGATGCCAAATAAACTCTAAGATCTATATTAGCACACATTTCCCTTATTACATAATGTGTGCGTGTGCGTGTGTGTGTGTGTGTGTGTGTGTGTGTGTGTGTGTACGTGTGTGTGTGTGTGTGTACGTGTGTGTGTGTGTGTGTGTGTGTGTGTGTGTGTGTGTGTATGTGTGTGTGTGTGTGGGTGTACGTGTGTATGTGTGTGTGGGTGTACGTGTGTGTGTGTGTGTGTGTACGTGTGTATGTGTGTACGTGTGTGTGGGGTGTGTACGTGTGTGTGTGTGTACATGTGTGTGTGTGTGTGTGTGTGTGTGTGTGTGGGTGTAGCAGCTCTTTACATATGCTTTTATCTATGTGTAATTCTTCATGTAAATTATATAACACCGACACACCCGGGCTGCTCCTCCCTCGCCATATATATACACACACACACACACACACACACACACCAGGGTAAACAGGTGGCCCCAATACACCCGGACAACTCCCATCTGTCTGTCTGTCTGTCTGTCTGTCTGTCTGTCTGTCTTCGGATCACTTCAAGATTAGCCCCGTCCCCACTCAATTATTATTTACACCTGTTGATTGAATAGACATCTTAACGCTCCTGGGTGAGGGGGGGGGGGAAGATAAGGTTACATTAGGTTAGTTTTGGTTACTCTAAGCAAGGTTAAGTTAGATTAGGTTGGGTTGAATTTAGTTAGGTTAAGAGAGATTAAGTTTTACGTCGTTAACTTCATGATATCATACCATTATCCTTTACCTTTTAATGCATTGTTTACCTAACCCCCAAATGTAAACATCTAATACACAAACAAAAGATAGAGAAACAGTGCTACGCCTCCCACGTCTGTCTATGAAGGTGTCAAGACATTCACACAACTCCTGACACCGTGTACAAGGTCTGGTTTATTTACATTAGACACGTCAAAGCCGAAGTGATATACCAACAGTGAGTGAGTGAGTGAGTGAAGTGAGTGAGTGGGTGAGTGAAATGAGTGAGTGAGTGAATGATGTGGGTGAGTGAGTGAAGTGAGTGAGTGAAGTGAGTGGGTGAGTGAAATGAGTGAGTGAGTGAATGATGTGGGTGAGTGAGTGAAGTGAGTGAGTGAATGATGTGGGTGAGTGAGTGAAGTGAGTGAGTGAATGATGTGGGTGAGTGAGTGAAGTGAGTGAGTGAAGTGAGTGAAGTGAGTGAGTGAGCGAAGTGAGCGAGTGAAGTGAGTGAGTGAAGTGAGTGAGTAAATGAAGTGAGTGATTAATAGCCAATTTTCAGCAGTTCGGTGACTAATAAACAATTTTGTAAGTTCATTAGTAATATATTCGTAAGATATAACACATAATTTACTTTTACTTTACGACCAAACTTCTCGTTCATTACACTTTTGAGTTATTGTTTTATACCGTCGTTCTCTATATCATCTATAACTACTATTTAACCAATTAATAGATCTTGCCTTCATTTCTATCTTCTCTCATATTTCATTCATTTCCTTTGACCTTTTATCTTCTTTCATTTTCCATCACAACAACTCTATTGACATATATTTCAGGCTTTATTCTTTTTTTTCTTTCTGTTGCTTTTGTTTACCTCATCTCACCGTGTTATATCTTGTTTATCTTCTCCAAGCAAACACTTTATCGTCTTGGCTGTCGAGTCCACTTCAGCGTCCAGTCTCTTTTATACCAGTACAGCGGTAGCCAACCTCAGTGTTCAAGGAGTCAACCTCAGTGTTCAAGGAGTCAACCTCAGTGTTCAAGGAGTTGGTTTCGGTTGGTTTGTCGTGTGCCTCCTGCATCCTTAATATTCGTGTATCATCTTTAATATTCGTGTAACATCCTTATCATTTGTGCATCATCCTTAATATTCGTGTATCATCTTTACTATGCGCTCTGTAACCTCAACATACACGTTTCATCCTCAATACACATCTTTTATCCTCAATACATGTGCCTCATCCTCACCATTTATCATGTTTGCTTCTTTCTTAATTCTTTATTATCTGTGTGCCTGAGCCCCTCCCATCTCCATTGCTCATCTCGGATTTATCAAGCGTTTTTCCACCTCGTTTTTGCCTTCTCAGTGTTCTCAGAATACATGTACTTGTTCCTCGTATCGTGCCTCTTTCCCGCCCTTATACCTTCTCGCTGTCTTGATTATTTGTCGATATTCATTTGTTTTACCTCTGTGTTTATTCTATACATATCGGTTTTTTTTGTGCTTTGATAGGAGTTTGGTTTGGTTTATATCTTGATTTTCATTTGTTTTACCGAAGATGTTTGGATTATATCGTCTTTTGTTTTGACAAGGTATTTACATCTCGATTTTCTTTTGTTTTACCTCAGTGATTTGTTTATAATGTCGTCGATTGTCATTTGTTTCGCCTCGATTACGGTACACATCATTCCGTATACTATTTTCAATCCCATTTTTGTTTCTTATATGTTTACAGTCTATACTCAATGCCTCGGAATTATAAAGAGAGAGGAAGCCATTTTTATCGATCATAATAATAATAATAATAATAATAATAATAATAATAATAATAATAATAATAATAATAATAATAATAATAATAATAATAATAATAATAATAATAATAATAATAAAAATAATAATAATAATAATAATAATAGAGTCGTCTCGGTTTGTTTTCCTGAATGCGTTTTTGGCTACCACAAGATAAACACTAAGAGACTGATAGTAATAATAAGACTTAAGACTACCACAACAAACATTGAAGAACTAGTACTAGACGAGTTATAAGAAGTCTCTAATAGCCAGCCACCTTCAGGAACAGAACAGCTGCTGGAGATCAAGTAAACATTTCGGCAGTGGAAGAAAGATTGATAAGACTCAAGAATTGAAGGCTTCGGGTATCTTACGTGCTGTAAAACCAGTCTCACAAAAACAACTCTTACTGTTTAGAGAGATAAAGTGGCATCTGGTTTATATTATAACTTTTAAACCGGACCAGAAGTTACCTGAATCGGTTAATTGGTGCGTAAACCGGTTTCTAATGAAGAGTCAGGTAAGTGGTCTCTTAAGGCGGTTCTCTAGTAGATCGTAAGCTCAAACATGGCGACGGAATCCTACCACGATTTTCCCGTCCATTGACGTTTTGTCGTAATCTTTGGTTAATTAAGAAAATTTAGCGTAAGATTTCTAAAGTTTCCTGACACTGGTGGCAGCAGGAGGAGGAGGAGGCAGGAGGAGTAGGAGGAGGGAGGAGGAGTAGAAGGAAGGAAGGAAGGCGACAGGAGGAGGGGAGGAGGAGGGGGAGAAGATGATAGCGGCAGGAGGAAGAAGAGGAGGGGGAGGAGGACGGCTCGTGTCTTTCTGTAGGAGTGAGTTAGTGTTCAGGGATTAAACAACGGCTCCTTCAGGAACTCATTCCTTCAGGCACTTACTCCTTCAGGAACTTCCTCCTTCAGGGACTTCCCCCTTCAGGGACTTCCTCCTTCATGGACTTGCTCCTTCAGGTACTTACTCCTTCAAGAAATTACGCCTTCAGGGACTCCTTCCTTCAGGGACTTACTCCATCAAGGACTTACTCCTTCAGAAACTTATTCCTTCAGGAACTTCCTCCTTCAGGAATTTACTCCTTCATGAAATTCCTCCTTCAGGGACTTCCTCCTTCAGGGACTTCCTCCTTCAGAGACTTACTCCTTCAGGGACTTACTCCTTCAGGGACTTACTCCTTCAAGGACTTACTTCTTCAAGAACTTACGCCTTCAGGGACTCCTTCCTTCAGGGACTTACTCCTTCAAGGACTTACTCCTTCCGAAACTTATTCCTTCAGGAACTTCCTCCTTCAGGAATTTACTCCTTCTGGGACTTCCTCCTTCAGGGACTTCCTCCTTCAGGGACTTACTCCTTCAGGGACTTACTCCTTCAAGAACTTACGCCTTCAGGGACTTGCTCCATCAAGGACTTACTCCTTCCGAAACTTATTCCTTCAGGAACTTCCTCCTTCAGGAATTTACTCCTTCATGAAATTCCTCCTCCAGGGACTTCCCCCTTCAAGGACTCCTTCAGCAAAAGCAAGGAAGTCAACAACGAATCTATACAAGGAGAGCAATAAGAGGAACAGCATCAACAACAACAAGCAACAGAAGCAGTTAAAGCTGCAAAATAAAAAGATAATAGCAATACAACAGGAACGGTGGCAACAGGAACAGTTAAAACCAACAATACAACAGGAACGGTAGCAACAGGAACAGTTAAAACCGACAATACAACAGGAACGCTGGCAACAGGAACAGTTAAAACCGACAATACAACAGGAACGGTGGCAACAGGAACAGTTAAAACCGACAATACAACAGGAACGGTGGCAACAGGAACAGTTAAAACCGACAATACAACAGGAACGGTGGCAACAGGAACAGTTAAAACCGACAATACAACAGGAACGGCAGCAACAGAAACAGTTAAAACCAACAATAAGAACAGGAACGGTGGCAACAGGAAACGGTTAAAACCGGACAAGCAACAGGAACGGTAGCAACAGAACAGTTAAAAAACCAACAATACAACAGGAACGGTAGCAACAGGAACAGTTAAAAAACCGACAATACAACAGGAACGGTGGCAAACAGGACTGAAGTTAAACCGACAATACAACAGGAAACGGTGGCAACAGAACAGTTAAAACCGACAATACAACAGGAACGGTAGCAAATAGAATAGTTAAAACCAACAATACAACAGGAACGGTAAGCAACAGGAAACAGTTAAAACCGACAATAGTTAAACAGAACGCAGGCAACAGGAACAGTTAAAACCAACAATACAACAGGAACGGTGTAGCAACAGGAAACAGTTAAAAACCGACAATAACAGAACGGTAGCAACAGGAACAGTTAAACCGACAATACAACAGGAACGGTGCAACAGGAAACAGTTAAAAACCGACAATACAACAGTGAACGGTGGCAACAGGAACAGTTAAAACCGACAATACAACAGAACGCAGGGCAACAGGAACAGTTAAAAACCGACAATGCAACAGGAACGGGTGCACAGGAACAGCTAAAACCAACAATACAACAGGGAACGTAGCAACAGGAACATTAAAACCGACAATACAACATGAACGGTGGCAACAGGAACAGTTAAAACCGACAATACAACAGGAACGGTGGCAACAGGAACAATTAAAACCGACAATACAACAGGAACGGTAGCAACAGGAACAGTTAAAACCGACAATACAACAGGAACGGTGGCAACAGGAACAGTTAAAACCGACAATACAACAGGAACGGTAGCAACAGGAACAATTAAAACCGACAATACAACAGGAACGGTAGCAACAGGAACAGTTAAAACCGACAATACAACAGGAACGGTGGCAACAGGAACAGCTAAAACCGACAATACAACAGGAACGGTAGCAACAGGAACAGTTAAAACCAACAATACAACAGGAACGGTGGCAACAGGAACAGTTAAAACCGACAATACAACAGGAACGGTAGCAACAGGAACAGCTAAAACCGACAATACAACAGGAACGGTGGCAACAGGAACAGCTAAAACCAACAATACAACAGGAACGGTGGCAACAGGAACAGCTAAAACCAACAATACAACAGGAACGTTGGCAACAAAAACAGTTAAAACCGGCAATAAAACAGGAACGTTGGTAACAGAAACCGTTAAAACCGGCAATACAACAGGAACGTTGGCAACAGGAACAATAAAACCGGCAATAAAACAGGAACGTTGGCAACAGGAACATTTAAAGCGGCAGCATAAGCAGTAACGGAGGAAACGGCAGTATAACAACAGAAACGAGACGACAAACAGGAAGGGATGGAATAAATAGCTAGCTATTGAAGAAGAAGGTAAATAAGAAGAAGAAGAAGAAGAAGAAGAAGGAATAGGCCAATAGAAGAAATAGCTAAATAGGAGAAGAAGAAGAAGAAGGGCTGAAGAAGGAAGAAGGAAATAGTTAAAAGAAGAAGAATATTAAAGAAGAAGGCTACCAAAGAAATAATAGTTGTATTAAAGAAGAAATAAATAAAGAAGAAGAAGGAAATAGCTTGAAGAAGAAGAAGAAGAAGAAGAAGAAGAAGAAGAAGAAGAAGAAGAAGAAGAAGAAGAAGAAGAAGAAGAAGAAGAAGAAGAAGAAGGAAGAAGAAGAAGAAGAAGAAGAAGAAGAAGAAGAAGAAGAAGAAGAAGAAGAAGAAGAAGAAGAAGAAGAAGAAGAAGAAGAAGAAGAAGAAGAAGAAGAAGAAGAAGAAGAAGAAGAAGAAGAAGAAGAAGAAGAAGAAGAAGAAGAAGAAGAAGAAGAAGAAGAAGAAGAAGAAGAAGAAGAAGAAGAAGAAGAAGGAAGAAGAAGAAGAAGAAGAAGAAGAAGAAGAAGAAGAAGAAGAAGAAGAAGAAGAAGAAGAAGAAGAAGAAGAAGAAGAAGAAGAAGAAGAAGAAGAAGAAGAAGAAGAAGAAGGCTAGAAGAAGAAGAAGAAGAAGAAGAAGAAGAAGAAGAAGAAGAAGAAGAAGGAAGAAGAAGAAGAAGAAGAAGAAGAAGAAGAAGAAGAAGAAGAAGAAGAAGAAGAAGAAGAAGAAGAAGAAGAAGAAGAAGAAGAAGAAGAAGAAGAAGAAGAAGAAGAAGAAGAAGAAGAAGAAGAAGAAGAAGAAGAAGAAGAAGAAACAGGCAAGAAGAAGAAGAAGAAGAAGAAGAAGAAGAAGAAGAAGAAGAAGAAGAAGAAGAAGAAGAAGAAGAAGAAGAAGAAGAAGAAGAAGAAGAAGAAGAAGAAGAAGAAGAAGAAGAAGAAGAAGAAGAAGAAGAAGAAGAAGTGGCTGGAAGAAGAAGAGGAGGAGGAGGGGGAAAAGGAGGAGGAAAAAGAGGAGGAGGAAGAGGAGGGGGGAAAAGGAGGAGGAAAAAGAGGAGGAGGAGGAAGGAGAGGAAGATGCATGACGGAAGATGGTGAGAGGAAGAGCAAGAGTAGCAGGAAGAGGAGGAGGAGGAGGAGGATGTTGGACGGGAGATGGCGGGGTGAACGTCCTGAAGGGGGGTGGGGCACGGGGTGTAGCTCCTCCTGTGTCTCACCTGTAGTACCGGTTTACCTGGGCCACCAACATACGGGCCAGGTCACGTGGTGTGAGAAAGACCTGACATGACCCGCCCACGCACACCACTAACTGCACCACCATCATCATCATCACTATCATCATCACCCGCTAAATGCATCGCCATCACCTGCTAAATGCATCACCATCACCTGCTAAATGCATCACCACCATCACCATCATCATCATCATCATCACCATCACCATCTAAATGCATCACCACCATCACCATCATCATCATCATCATCACCATCACCATCTAAATGCATCACCACCATCATCATCATCGCCAATTCACAAATGCATCACCACCATCATCAACATCATCATCATCATCATCACCATCACCCGCTAAATACACTACCACCATCATCATCACCATCACCCGCTAAATGCATCACCACCATCATCATCATCACCTGCCAAGTGCATCACCGCCATTATCACCATCAATTCGCTATATAATAATTCATCACCACGATCATTGATCATCACCATCAACCGCTTAAATGTACCAATTTCACCACAATCATCACCAATACCAGCAATGCATCACCAACAACCCATCACTATCACCCGCTATATACTGTACACCATCACTGACCACCATCACCATCAATTCACAAATGCACCACCATCATCACCATCACCCACAATGCACCACCACCACCACCAATCACCCAGCAAATGCATCACCAACAACCCATCACTATCACCCACAGGTACTGTACACCACCACCATCACCACATCACCCACTAAATGCACCACCACCACCATCATCACCATCACCCGCCAAACACCACCACCAACATCACTACTCTACCATCACCCAGTAAATGCATCACCACCACCATCACCACATCACCCACCAAATGCACCACCATCATCACCATCACCCGCCAAAACGCACCACCACCAACATCATCATCACTATCACCCAAAATGCATCACCACCACCATCATCATCATCATCACCGCTAAATGCACCGCCACACCACCACTATCATCACCATCACCTGCAAATGCACCGCCACCACCACCACCATCATCACCATCACCCACCAAATGCACCACCACCACCATCAATACCATCACCACACTAAATTCACCACCATCACCATCATCACCACTACCCATCAAATGCACCACCACCACCATCATCACCATCACCCACTAAATGCACCACCACCACCACCATCACCACCATCACCCGCTAAATGCACCACCACCATCATCACCACCATCATCACCGCTACTACTACAAAATCACAACACAACCACTACTACTACACCATACCATCAACACCATACCATCAACACCATCACCCCTACTACACCATACCATCAACACCACCACCCCCATACAGGATAGCCAATAAACAGCTGATATAAAGTAAACAATCATGTCTCAACGTGTTCTCTTACCTGCCCTTCAACCACACCTGACGGTAATTAAACAACCACATTTTTTAAGGCGCTCTTTACACTTTTTTCTCTAGAAACCTAAATTAATGTTGAACTTAACAACATTCTGTAAAGAGTTAATTACATAAGCAATCACTGAACTAACCGGTGATTGAAACAAAACTACCACGAGATAATTTTTTTTTAATTAGCGTCACTTGGAGATAATTAAAGCCTTTTGTGAGGGAGGGGAGGGGAGGGAGAGAGAGGATGGGAGGGGTAGGTCCGGGAGGATGGAATTGAAAAGGAGTGGCATTAGGGAGTGTAGGGAGATGAAGGTGGAAATGAGAGGTGAGGGAGGGAAAGGGAGATAAGGGTGATTAGGGTGAAGGAGTGTAGGGGGTGAAGGAAATGATAGAAAGGGGAGGTAAGGGAGGTGAGGGCCAGGAAGTGGAGTGAGGGAGATGGGTGAGGGTAAGGATGAGGGAGGTGTGCGTGTAGAAGTAATGGATGGAGTAAGAGGGGGAGATGGTGATAATGGATGAGTGGGTGGAATGAAGAGAGAGAGATGGGGGGGGAAGTGAGGGGGAGAAAGAGGTGAGGGGGGAGGTAGAGTGACTGGGGATGAGGGAGAGAAGGAGGAAGGAATGGGTAAGGGGCAAAGAAAAAGTGAGAGAGAAATGAGGGAGGAATGAGGAAAGGGTCAAGGAGGAAAAGAGTAAAGGTGGAGTACAGGATGAGTGAGGGAGGGAGAGGGGCGGGGGGGGGAGAGGGAGGGGGAGGGGAGGGGAGGGGGAGGGGGGAGGGAGGGGAGCCACTACGCCCCGTGGTGGAGACATTGACCCTGGCCCAGCTCCACACACCAAGATCTAGGTCATTGTCCGGGCTGTGAGAGTATCTGCCTTTGTTTACTAGCTCTGTGTGTGTGTGTGTGTGTGTGTGTGTGTATGTGTGTGTGTGTGTGTGTGAGTGTGTGTGTGTGCATATCAATTAGTGCGTGTTCCCTCTGACCTGCTTGTCCGCACACACTCTCGCATGCAGATCACACACACACACACACACACACACACACACACACACACGGGCACTACCTTCTAAGTACCCAACTCTGGCAGTCTTTCTCCTCTTCTTCTTCCTCCTCCTATTCTTCCTTCTCGTCTTCATCATCATCATCGTCACCTTGTCCGGGGTCAGCCACCGTCCTCCACCACCACCACCACTACCAACCTATCCGGTCTTTTGCTACTTCTCCCATCACTCCACATTCCTCCACTCCCATCACTCCACATCCTTCGCTATTCCTTACCTCTCGTCAAACTCGTTACGTTTCCCATCATCGTCACCTTCAGTACAACAGGTCAAAAGAGAAACCTCCAACTGTGTCAAGTTATTAATGTTCGATCCTCTTCATAAAAACAAAAACAGCACCAATTATAAAAAAAATAATAAGACACTTTTCAAACCCGTCTCGTTCCAGCTGTCACAAGTTATCTCTGTATGAAGTTATGTTCCAGGTTTAACAATGCAGAAGAAAGAAACAAACAAAACACTTTAATATGTGTGTGTAATACATTCTGGCCACTGACCCCTGTGTGGAAACTAACAAAAAAAAGTTCAGGTGCGGTTTTTTTTTTTTTTTTTGTCTTTTTTCCTGTGGATCAGCTGTAGCAGAGAGCCTTTGGGCGATAGTTTAAGACGATATAACAAAACAGGAACCGACGATTGAGTTAAATGTTGATATAATGATTGATATTGTTTATTATAAGACCAAATGATAAAATAGAATAAAAAGTGTGCTTTGTGTGTGTGTGTGTTCCCTCTGACCTCCTGCACTTCCACATCCCCACATATTGAACACAGACGCACGACACATAGCTCAAGACAATGGGACGATAAATGAAAAAATAAATAAAATAAAAATGTATTATATTAAATACTCAGAAAAAAAACACTGAATGGGGTTAGTTAAATATGCAGTCAGAAAGAACAAACTATTTAGAAGTCTTCACGTGTGTTAAAGTGTAGCATAGGAATGAAGCTTCAACCAGATTCTCAGAGGTAGCAGACGTAGTCAGTAAATATAGTCTACCTTGTTATTAAAGATGTTAGAATGTATATAAGCAATAACAACAGCGAAGAAAAAATAAAACTATGGCGACATAACCACATTAATATTCTACCTGAACTTAGTGGCAGAGTTGTCCAATATCCCAAATTGGTGGAAAAGATGACAAATTAGCGGATCACCTGAAAGTTAGCCCCACAAGTTTATTTTACCTTACTATTAACCACTCTGATGCTAACCTTACTTTACCTAACCTAACCACCTTGATGCTAAACTAATCTAAACTTAACCTTACTTTACCTTACATAACCTGACCTAACAATACATATCCTAACTTAACCCAACCATACCTAACATAACCTAACCTAACCTAACCTTACTTTACCTTACATAACCTGACCTAACAATACCTAACCTAACCTAACCTAACCTAACCCTCCAGCTATCATTGGGGTGTTAAATCATCAGGTGAATAATAAGCCAGGGAGAGAGAGGGGGAAGGGAGAGGGGTGGGGTTAGTGGGAGAGGGGTGGAGGGGGTGGTGGGGGTGGGTGGGGGAGGGGGGAGTGTGGGTGAGGTGGGAGGAGGGAGGGGGTTGAGGCTAACTTCCAGGTGATCAAATGTAAGTTATGAATCTTGTGAAGACCCAAAACAGAGTCAGGGTCGTCAAGAGATGAGAGACGCAGCACGTACAGGGGGGTAGTAGAGAGTAAGGCTCGTTCGCAGTTAGGGTCAACAACCTGGGAGCTGCACACACACACACGCACACGTACACACACGCACGCACACATACGCGCGCGCACACACAAACACATACATTCCTCCAAGGACCAGTTTTGTCTATTATTTATATAATTTCGTAAATCTCCTGCAGTGTTGACCATGGAGGAGGAGGAGGAGGAGGAGGAGGAGGAGGTACTGAATCCCAACATGAGGCTGGTGCGCACACACACACACACACACACACACACACACACACACACACACACACTTCAACACTCCCATAACTTGGACTGACTGGCAACTTAGAAGAGTACCTATGTCCACGTACCGTTTGGTCACAAAATGCAGAAATAGAACTTTAGAGAAAAATGACCTTGAGCGTGAGGTCATTCGTCTTAACCAAGGTCTGGAAGACATTTGACCTGAGATAGGTTAATTTGATATACCTTCATTACATAAAAGACTATTAATTTAGCTCCAAGACTATTTTTTTTGTGGTTGGGCTGGGCTGGGCTAGGCTGGGTAGGGTAGGGTGGTTAATCTTCAGGTGATCCGTAGAATAAATAATGTCTAAAATAAAACAAAGAAAACATAAAAGTGGGTCATTATTCTGTTACATTTAAACGATTATATGATTAATTTAGGTCCATAATGAGAGAATTTTGACTCGAAGTTTACAGTTTCTAAGATAATTTAGTTGATAAAAACTACCGTAATTGATTTTTCAGTGATAATAATCAAAGAAAGTTTAAAATATAAATGTAATGAACTAGTGTAGTGTTTGGTGAAATTGAGTGATTAAGTTTCTGCTTTTATAACTGAAAAAATAAATAAATAGAACCTGTGTGTTAACTTTATAACATGTTTGTAAAGCTAATTTTTTTAAGTTGTGGCGTTAATATTTACTTGTTATACAGTTATGGTTTCAGATTTAAGCTTATTTTAATAGGCAATTTTTCATTACAAGAGAAGATTTTACCTGTCATTAAAATTTATGCAGTTAAGATAAGAGTCCAAGTAATAGTACATTATATATCTTACAATTCAGGTAAATGTAGAATGAAATGCCTTAGGAGACAGAAACAATAATTACAATAAAATAAAAAATAATAATAAAAAGAAGTAATGAAGTTGGAGTTAACAATGAATTGAATTAAAAGTTCTCTATAACCAATATGATTATTAATTTATTAAAATAAAAGACATTAAACATTGTTATAAACCATGTGATAATAACAAATTGGACGAGTTATTTAAGGTAAAAAAATTCCTGACGTAATTACCTGTAATTATTGTGATGGTTGAACTATGATAATCATGACATGTGAGGAAGTGATAGCGTCAGGTAACGGTGATGTAATTTGACTCATTACATGACCCGACAACGTTTACATAGAGTAATTGACGAAGTATGGACGCTTTTCATTCATCTAACGTGGAGTGAATAATACCTGTCCTGCAGTGTATGGCTGAAACAGTTGGTTACACGGGACAAATAGACCAATTCATTTATCCTAAAGCAAAGTGTAAGAGACTTTAGCATAGTGCCAGGCTTTATGGAGTGTGGTGGTGGCGGTGTGGTGCCGCATTTCTGTCAGATCATTGAATTTACTACCTGTTTATCATATATCATTTACGTGACGGGAGAAACATAATCTGTGATCATTACACACAATTTTACACCATTAATATGGTATAATATATTGTTGTGGCATACAAAACAGCCCATATAAATACCATTTCTCCTCATACAAAGGCACATTTCGTCACGGCTCAAGTTTGGCCCAAAGTTGACCTGAAGGGCAAGACTTATGTCCACACGCTATAGCAGACAGGATGTAATAAGGTTTCATTTGTTTACCTCAATGACACTTTAACCAAATGTAAAGCAATAGAATTCAGAGGATTAAGTATTTCTTACTTAACACAACAGTATGGCGGTGCAACTGCCCCCTACCCTCTGTCCAGCGCGAAGAGGCCTCTCCCCCCCCATTCGTCTCCTTACGTCCCATCACGTCTGGGTAGCCAACTTTGCACTGCACACTATACAACACCATGGCGCTACGTCACCATGGCGCTACGTCTGGTACTCGCACAACTGCCATTGATGAAGGACGAGGGTTAAAACTATAACCAAACAGGAAATGCTTGCAACAGGTGGAACTGCTGCCGACTGACTTATCATTGCCATTCACACATTAATGTTATTTATAATAAACGTAGTTTGACAACTTCCTGGGTATGTTTTTAATGTAAATTACATTATATTAAAAATTACATGCTTATGTGAATAGCTATGTAAATAGAAGCAAATTTATCCGTTATGTATAGGGTCATGAAAGTCACCCCGTCAAAAAAGGACACCATATTGAGAGACTCCACACCCCCTAAATTACGTGAGAGTTGCATACGAGAAAATATAAAATATCTGCATGGAATTGCTCAGACCTGAAGCACAGTCTGGGGATACCACAGTAACACATTCTAACCATAATTTGTGTGTTTCCCTACGTGTTTATATCCTTGTTTAACAAATTTTGCGTCGTAACTGCACAAGTAACCGCGCACCCCTTTAACCTGCCCCCGTCTCCCCTCACTCGGGGCGTACTAGTTGGAAATATATTTTTAAGAGTTCTGAAGTTTGGCTGTAAGGTGAAGGTGTGAAGTTAAGGTGTGAGGTTAACTGTTGGATTAAATGGTGAGGTTAAGCTGTGAGGTTATTTTGTGAGGTTAAGCTGCGAGGTTATTTTGTGAGGTTGTGAAATTAAGCTCTAAGGATAAGGCTTAACCATAAACTATGAGGTTGAGCCAGTGGTTCTCAATATTTCATACTCCATTCCCCCCTTGAGGATCCCTCATACTTCCTGCGGCCCCCTTCAGTTGTGCCAAACAGATGATCCTCTTTGATCTCATCAAAAACAGTTGAAAGATTATCAAATGTGGCAACATTTCCTGTACCGACTTTCCTTTGCCAATTCCGGAGCTTGACAAGAAACACATGAAGACAGTCTAGGAGGTGAAACATGTTTGTATCCTTGCATTGTAACTTGAAATTCAGCTAGTTTAGCTGCCCAAATACATCTGCTAGGAATGGAAGATGTGACTTCCACAAAACCTCTCAGAAGTGACCCAATAAATCACTCTTGCCTTGCACTTCCAGGAACATCTTGACCTCTCGTCGAAGTTCACACACTCGATTTACAACATCACCCTTGGAAAGCAAGCGCACTTTAGAGTAATACAGAAGGGTTTCGTGTTCTGAATCCATACCTTTACAAAGGCTGTGAAGTTCAGAGCTCCTGCTTTCACATAGTTGACGCATTTGACCACTGCCTCCAAGATCCTGTGAAGTGCATCAGGGAGGGATTTTGATGTGAGTGTAAAGCAATTGATGATACAATGAACCCCCTGGTATAAGGAGCTACTTCCATGACACGCTTTTGGAACCCTGATTTCGATCCGAGCATCGCCGGAGCCCCATCCGCACATACTCCACAACAATTTTCCAAGGTGATTCCGTTAACTTTGAAGAAATATGACAGTTTTTCCATCACATATGCAACTGTCGTGGTGGTTTCAAGCTGTGTACAGAACAGATATTCATCCTTTAATGCCACATGATAGAACATTCCTAATAAACACAACAGCTGTGCACAAGAGCTCACTTCTATAGTCTCATCCAGCTGGATTGCGAACATACCAGTTGGAGACGATTTGATCTCCTGCATCCCTGTATCGCTTGTTCCCTTATATCATCAGACATTTCGCTAATTCGTCGTTTCACTGTGTCGTCTGACGAGGAAATTTGCTGCATCTTGCGTTCACTTACCTCTCTGAGAACCCGCTTGGCCATTTTTAAAGCACATGGCTTGATTAAAGTTTCACAGATTGTGTGTACCTTCTGCTCTGCTATTTCAAGAAAGAAGGGAAAGTTTATCTGTCCAAGTCAAAATAAATAAAATAACTTTCAAAAATTTCACATTTACCAGATTTTCTTGAAAATATACTGCAGTTTATAAATCTTGTCGTGGCTCCCTCAAGGGCCATGGTCCCTAGTTTGAGAACCACTGGAACATATGATATGAGATTAAGCAGAGAGGTTAACCTGTGAGGTCATTTTGTGAGGTTGAGTTGTGAAGTTAAGCTGTAAGGTTAAGCTATGACGTTAAGTTATGAGATTCAGCTGTGAGGTTAAGCTGTGAACAAAACCATAGGGTTAAGCTGTGAGGTTAAGCTGTGAACAAAAACCATAGGGTTAAGCTGTGAGGTTCAGCTATAAGGTTAAACTGTGAGGTTAATCCAAGAGGTTCAAGTAAAGGAAAGGGCCAGAAGGAGGGTGAAAAATCCTTTATCATGTGTTTGAAGGCTAATTTGTCGTACCAATGTTGACAATGTTCGAAATGGAAGTAGTTTTCCGTTATTACAACAGAAAGCAATAACCATTGTGTGAACATATTGGATAGTTTTGCGTTACATTACAAATTTATAACTTTGTTTTATTTGCTTTATCACCTTTAATCTTAAATAAAAACATAAAAACATAAGAATGGAGGAAACTGCAGCGGGCCTATTGACCTATACTGGGCATTCCCGTTTACACCCAACCCCTATCGCTCATATATCCATCCAACTTATATTTGAAGCTATCCAGCGAATTCGATTTAATGATGATGTTTGATTACTTATTCCACTCATCCACTACTATATTTCCAAACCAATGTTTATCTATCTTGCGCCTAAATCTAAGTAAGTCTAATTTAAAACCATTGCTACGAGTTCGCTCCTGGTTCCATTTATACACCTCGATCCTATCGCCCCTCACTCTACGTCTCTTGAGGGAGTGCAAATTAAGATGCTTTAACCTGTCTCTGTACTCAAGGTTCCTAATGCCCGGGATTAGTCTTGTCATTCTCCCCTGAATTCTTTCTAAGGATTCTATATCTATTCTGTAGTACGGTGACCAGAACTGAACCACGAAATCCAAGTGAGGTCTCACAAACGCAAGATATAGTTTTAGGATGACCTCACTAATCTTGTAACTAACACTCCTTTGTATGAACCCAAGTACTTTGTTCCCCTTGCTTCAAGCAAATACACATTGTTGTCTTGGTTTGAGATTCCTATTTATCATTACTCCTAAATCTTTCTCACAGTCGGATTTCTCCATAACAACACTGTTCATCTGATATCTGGTTTCTCTGTTTACATCACCTAGATTAAGTACTTTACATTTGACCACATTAAATTTCATCTGCCATCTTCCAGACCACGCGATTTTTATATATTTTTTTAAATATTCCTGTAGTTTTGCGGAGTCCTCGTCAGATTTAATTACACGCCCTATTTTAGTGTCGTCAGCAAATTTACTTTTGGTGTTGCCTACGCCTATTTCTATGTCATTTAGTTATATAATAAATGGTAATGGTCCAAGTACTGAGCCTTGGGGTATTCCACTTATGAAGTTACCCCAGTCGGATTTAGTGTCGTCAATGCTTACTCCCTGTCTCCTGTCATGTAGCCACGCTGTAATCCATTTTAGAATATATATTCCAATTCCATGAGCCTCCACTGTTCGGATTAGTTTTTCGCGTGGGACTCTGTCGAAGGCTTTGCTAAAGTCGAGGTTATACCACATTACAATCGTGCCCATCATCCACTGATTCGAAAAGAGTTGAAAAGAATGTTAATATATTTGTTAGACAAGAACGCCCACTTGTGAAGGCATGTTGAGAATCATTGATCACCTTTTGCTTATCGAGGTGATTTCGAATAGAGTTTAAATTTATTGCTTCCAGCAATTTGCGTACAATTGATGTTAAACTGATTGGACGGTAGTTAGAGGATAGTGATCTATCTCCCTTCTTGAAAATTGGCATCGCATTTATTATCCTCCAGGATTCTGGTACTACACCCGTTTTTAAGGACATGTTAAACAAATTTGCTAAGGGCATATTGTACTGTTATAGCAAATATCTCATTGGGACCTGGTGACTTATTAGGCTTTAGTTTGTCTATTTGTTTATTAACATCGTTACTAGTCACTAATATCTCGCTTAATCTATTTTTTTCACTATCTCTGTATAGAGTCGGTGCCTCGGGTATCATGTTTAAATTTTCGGTGGTGAAAACTGTTGAAAAATATTTGTTCAGATTATTGCTCATTTCTCCATCGTTATCAGTTAGCTCGCCAGTATCTGATTGTATTGGTCCAGTCTTGTCTCCTTGTTTTAGTTTGATACATTTGAAAGAATCCCTTGGGTTTGTCTTCGCCTCCCTTAATACTTTCAGCTCATTATTTCTCTGCTTTTCTTATCTCCGTCTTAACCCCACTGGCCAATACTTTATAATATTCTCGGAGGTAAACTTCACCATGTTTAATTCTCCTACCTATAGCCTTCCTTGTCCAATAATACTCTTTAAATAATTATTTATCCATTTAGGGTCATTGTTGTTTGATCTGAGTTCTTTGTATGGTATGCTCTGCCTAAGTGCATTAAGTAACTCATTATTTAAATTGTTGTGGGACTCATCAACATCAGACTTCGTGATCAAGTCATCATTAACGGTCATATTTTGTGAAGTTATCATAGATTGCTATCCTGGCCCCTTTCCTAATCTGCTTATCGGTATGGAATAATTTGTAACCTTTATTTTGGTATTCGACAGGTAGCTCAAGTGAGTAAGTTTATCCACGTTTCGGTGAATGCTATTATATCGATTTTTTCGGTACATACCAACGCTCTGATTTCATCCAGTTTATTTCTCATACTTCTATTGTTTGGGTAGTAGACATTTAAGTTAGTCGTGATCTGAATCCTCTCTTTGTCGCGTTTAGGTTTTAACTCCCTAATTTAGCTTTGCCATCATTCCTAACACTATTTCTCTGTAACCTTTCACTGTGTTTATCCACGCCCACTGCAGTCTCCTCGAACCCTGTGCTCACATGTTCCCCTTGCAGTTTAAAGACTTCGACATCTTTTAAACTGCCCTCTCGAGAGAGCCAGCAAGGGTTGCCATCCCACCCCTAGACAAATGTACCCCATCCCTAGGATAAAGGTCCCTTCTGCCGTAAAGGTTGTCCCAGTTGTCAATGAATGGGACTGATATTGATTGCAATATCTGTCAAGACGGCCATTGACACCAACTGCACTTGACAACCATTCATTGCCAATTCTTCTTCTAGACGGGACACCATATAGGGATTTCTCCTTCATCCTATTCCGGTCAATAGCTGCCTTGAACTTAACAAGGAGCTCTTCACTCCTACACCGGCCAATATCATTGCCTCCTGCACTGAGGCAGATAATGGGTTTGTTCTCATTACCAGACAAGATATTGTCCATCCTGTCAACTATAGCCCCCACCCCAGCTCCTGGCAAACAGACTCGCATTTCTTAGACTTCCTCACGGTAGCCTGACAGATCGGGGTCACCATCTTGCTCTGTGGGGCTGACCTTGGCTTAACCGCCTGGGTGGGATTACTACTAACGTTTGATGACGCTGGTGTGTGGTGTGGTGTGATGTGGTGTGGTGTGGTGTGTTGAGTTGGTGTGGTGTGTTGGTGTGTTGTGTTGGTCTGGTGTGTTGGTGTGTTGGGTTGGTGTGGTGTGTTGGTGTGGTGTGTTGGTGTGGTGTGGTGTGCTGGGTTAGTGTGGTGTGTTGGTGTGGTGTGGTGTGAGTGCTGGTTTGTGCTGGGTTGGTGTGGTTTGGGTGCAGGGTCTGGTGTGGTCTGGTTGTGTGGTTGGTGGTGGTGTGGTGTTGGGTTGGTGTGGTGGGTGGGTGTGGTGTGTTGGGTGTGTGTTGGGTTTGTGGGTGCGTTGGGTTGGTGGTGTGGTGTGGTGGGTTGGTGTGGTGTGGTGTGTGGTGTGGTGTGGTGTGTTGTGTTGAGTTGGTGGGTGTGTTGTGGTGTGTTGTGTTGAGTTGGTGTGGTGTGGTGTGGTGGGTTGGGTGTGTGGTGTGGTGTGTTGTGTTGAGTTGGTGTGTTGTGTGGTAGTTGTGTGGTGTGTTGAGTTGGTGTGTGGTGTGTTGTTGGTGGTGTGGTGTGTTGAGTTGGTGGTGTGTGGTGTGGTGTTGGTGTGGTGTTGTGTTGTGGTGTGTTGAGTTGGTGTGTGGTGTGTTGGAGTGTGTTGTGTGGTGTTGGTGTGTGGTGTGTTGAGTTGGTGGTGTGGTGTGTTGAGTTGGTGTGGTGTGGTGTGGTGGTGTGTGCGGTGTTGGTGGTGTGGTGTGTTGTGGTGTGTTGAGTTGGTGGTGTGTTGAGTAAGTGTGTTGGGGTGTGTGGTGTGGTGTTGAGTTGGTGGTGTGGTGTGGTGTGTTGAGTTGGTGTGGGTGGTGTGGGTTTGGAGTTGGTGTGGTGTGGTGTGGTGTGTTGTGGTGTGTTGAGTTGGTGTGGTGTGTTAGGTGTTGTGCTAAGTTGTTGTGTTGGTGGTGGTGGTGTGGTGTGTGGTGTGGTGTGGTGGTGTGTTGTGTTGAGTTGGGTGGTGTGTTGTGGTGTGTTGAGTTGGTGGTGTGTTGAGTTGGTGTGTTGTGTGGTGTGTTGAGGTGTGTTGTGTGTGTTGAGTGTTGAGTTGGTGTGGTGGTGTGTTGAGTTGGTGTGGTGTGGTGTGGTGTGTGGGTGTGTGTGTGTTGGTGGTGTGGTGTGGTGTGGTGTTGAGTTGGCTGGTGTTGTGGTGTGGTGTGTGGTGTGGTGTGTTGAGTTGGTGTGTGGTGTGGTGTGGTGTGTTGAGTTGGTGTGGTGGTGTGTTGAGCGGTGTGGTGTGGTGTGTTGTGGTGTGTTGAGTTGGTGTGTGGTGTGTTAGGTTGTTGTGGTGTTGTTGTGTTGGGTTGGTGTGTGGTGTGTTGAGTTAGTGTGTTGTGGTGTGGTGTGGTGTGTGGTGTGGTGTGTGTGTGTTGAGTTGGTGTGTGGTGTGGTGTGGTGTGTGTTGAGTTGGTGTGGTGTGGTGTGGTGTTTGAGTTGGTGTGTGGTGTGGTGTGTGGTGTGGTGTGGTGTGTGTGTTGTGGTGTGTTGAGTTGGTGGTGTGGTGTGGTGTGTTGTGGTGTGTTGAGTTGGTGTGGTGTGTTGGGTTGTTGTGCTGTTGTTGTGTTGGGTTGGTGTGGTGTGGTGGTGTGGTGGGTGTGTGTGTTGTGTTAGTTGGTGTGGTGTTGAGTTGTGTGGTGTGTTGAGTAGGTGTGGGTGTGTAGTGGTGTGTTGTGGTGTGTTGAGTTGGTGTGGTGTTAGGTTGTTGTGTTGGGTTGGTGTGGTGTGTTGATGCCTGTAGATAAGGATGAAGGTGCTATTGTTTGTTGTTGGGTGGGGGGTTATGGGGGTTGGAAGTAATTTGGAGGTATTTGGGAGGGGAGGGATGGGTCTTAGGAGAAGGTAAATGAAGGGGAAATTTGAAGGAAAGTAGGAGAGTAAAGGTATCTGGGCTCAACCAGATATGCTGTATTTTAAAATTGCTTGTTGATCTTTTGTACAGTGATACTATATTTAAGTTCTAGCTCTCAGGTCTTTGACTTTTCTCTAGATCATGTTTAGTCAACAGTATTTCAAGGAAGAGGTGACGACCTCTGGCCAGGTTTTTTTTTATGGAGCTGGCTGAGTATCGTATTTTTTGCTTAATAAAGGTTGCAGAAAACAGTAGGGAAGGGTGGAGAGGCCAAGGGATAGTGTCCATCAGTCTCTCTCTCTCTCTCTCTCTCTTTTTAAGGAATTGAAGCTTTTGTTTAAAATAAGAAAAGGTTTCTGTAGTGAAGTGGTGTAGGACCCAACTTGCTACTTAGGTTCGCAAGGAGGTGGTCCTATCTTTTTATTTTAATTGAAAAGGTTGTTGTTTGTGTTGGCAGTGTTTTAATTGGCTATTCACTATGCGATTTTTGGTTTATATTTTGTTATTGTATTGCTTTGATGTTGTAAGTTTTATCTTGGTATTGGTGCTGGGTTGTTTAGACTTGTTCTGCTGGATCTGAACCATAAGTGTTCTCTCACTCTTCTTTCCATTTCAGTATCGTGCCAGTTAGTTACGGCTTCTAACTCTAACTCTTCTACTTGCTCCCACGTTCTTTTAGCCTCGATGTTGATTCTCCTATGTGCTGGGTTGGGTTGGGTTGGGTTTGGGTTGGTGTGGTGTGGTATGGGTGTGGTAAGCAACCACTAGTGACATCTGAAGGGTGGTGCTAAGAATCACACCCTTTCACCCCTCTCTCACCCTTTCATCCCTCCCCACCTCATCCCTCCCTCACTTACCATCCCTCCTCACCTCACCCATCCTCTCCCTCACCTCTCATCCTCCCCACTCATCCCTCCCTCACCCACTCATCCCTCCTCACTCATCCCCACCTCCCTCCCTCCTCACTCCATCCCTCCCTCACCAAACTCATCCCTCTCACCCACTTCATCCCTCCCTCACCCACTATCCCCTCCTCACCCTCATCCCTCCCTCACCCTCTCCATCCCTCCCTCACCCACTCATCCTCCTCACCCACTCTCATCCCTCCTCACCTTCTCATCCCTCCCTCACCCTTCATCCCTCCCTCACTCACCTCATCCCTCCCTCACCCACTCATCCCCTCTCACCCACTCATCCCTCCTCACCCACTCATCCCTCCCTCACCCACCTCATCCTCCCCTCACCTCCCTCCTCTCATCCCTCCCTCACCCACTCATCCCTCCTCCTCACCCACTCATCCCTCCCCACCTCTCATCCCTCCCTCACCCACCATCCCTCCCTACACACTCATCCCTCTCTCACCCACTCATCCCTCCCTCACCCACTCATCCCTTCTCTCACCCACTCATCCCTCCCCACCCACTCATCCCTTCCCCACCCACTCCATCCCCCTCCCCACCCACCCTTCCTCACCCACTATCCTCCTCACCCACTCATCCTTCCTCACCCACTCATCCCTCCCCTACCCACTCATCCCTCCCTCACCCACCATCCCTCCCTCACCTCTCATCCTCCCTCACCCACTCCATCCCTCCCCACCCACCATCCTCCCCACCCTCATCCTCCTCACCCACTCATCCCTCCCTCACCCACTCCATCCTCCCCCTCACCCACTCATCCCTCCCTCACCCACTCATCCCTCCCTCACCCCTCCTCTCATCCCTCCCTCACCCACTCATCCCTCCCCCATCCACCACCCTCACCTTCCTCATCCCTCCCCTCACCCACTCATCCCTCCCTCACCCACTCCATCCTCCCTCACCCACCATCCTCCCTCACCCTCATCCCTCCCCCACCCACTCATCCCTCCCTCACCACTCATCCCTCCCTCACCCACCATCCCTCCCCACCTACTCCATCCCTCCTCATCTCCCCATCCCTCCCTCACCCACTCATCCCTCCCCACCCACTCATCCTCCCTCACCCACTCATCCCTCCCTCCACCCTCTCTCATCCCTCCCTCACCCACTCATCCCTCCCTCACCACTCATCCCTCCCTACCCACTCATCCTCCCTCACCCACCATCCCTCCCCTCACCCACTATCCCTCCCCACCCTCCCCATCCCTCCCTCACCCACTCATCCCTCCCCTCACCCACTCATCCTCACCCACTCATCCTCCCCTCACCCACTCATCCCCTCCCTCACCCACTCATCCCTCCCCCACCACTCATCCTTCCTCACACACTCATCCCTCCTCACCCACTCATCCCTCCTTCACTTCTCCATCCTCCCTCACCCACCATCCCTCCTCATTCACTCATCCCTCCCTCACCCCCTCTCATCCCTCCCCTCACCAACTCTTCCCTCCCTCACCCACTATCCTCCTGCCTCACCCTCATCCTCCCTCACCCTTCCTCATCCTTCCCCTCACTCATCATCCTCCCTCACCCTCTCATCCCTCCTCACACACCCATCCCCCCTCACCCTTCATCCTTCCTCACCCACTCATCCCTCCCTCACCCACTCATCCCTCACCCACTCCATCCCTCCCCTCACCCTCATCCTTCCCTCACCCACTCATCCCTCCCTCACCTACTCATCCCCCTCCCTCACACACCATCCCTCCCTCACCCACTCATCCCTCCCTCACCCACCATCCCCCTCCCTCACCCACTCATCCCTCCCTCACCCTCTCATCCTTCCCTCACCCTCCTCATCCTCTCACCAACTCATCCTCCTCACCAACTCATCCCTCCCTCTTACTCATCCACCTCCTCACACTCAGCCTCCTCACCCCTCTCATCCTTCCCTCCCTCACCCACTCATCCCTCCCTCACCCACTCATCTACTTGAACAGTCTAAGAGGACCAGTCTACTATTTTCCCTTAAGCTGAAGAGTTCAAGGAAGAGGCAAGCAGTATGTCACCTGCCCAAGGCCACATCTCGTATTTTTATGTGCGTCATGTCACATTAGCACCTGTTACTGCGCTTCCCTATGTTTGCGTGCATGTGTGTATGTGTGTGTGTATTTATGTGTGTGTGTGTGTTTGTGTGTGTGTGTGTGTGTCTGTGCGTGTTTGTGTGTGTGTGTGTGTGTGTGTTATACGGAAACTGCAATTTATTCTTAAACGTCAGTGACCTAAGAAATTTCAAGGTCATCGAGACACGGGCGGACAAACCGATGTAACCAAAATACCTCTCGTTTTCGACAAGGAAATAAGAAAAAAATAGATCCATTTAAGGAAGAAAATGCAATAAAAAAAACGAAAACAAATTCGGTAGAAATATGAAAAAACAAACACAGAGAAAAACTAGAGAGAGAGAGGGTGGGGGTGGAAATTTGGGGGAATTGGGGGTGGGGAATGAAGTGGAGTGAAGAGACAGCAGTTGTGGTAATTGCAGTAGTGCTGGTGTAAGGTTTGAGAACATGAGTTGGTGGTAGTGGTAGCGTAATTGGAAACGGTGGTGGTCGTCGCTGTGTTGGGCGTATGCCGTGATGGGTAGTGGGTGGTGTTAGTGGTAGTGACGTGGAAGTAGCATAATAGTGGTGGTAGTGACATGGGGAAAGTAACATCATCATCTGTCATCATCATCATCATCATCATCATAGTAGTGGTGGTGAAGGTGAAGGTAAAGGTGGTGGTGGTGATGGTGGTGGATACTCTCGGCTCTTTCCGGGTGGTTGTTCCACTGCCACGGTCAGGGCCTGTTGCGGAGGAGGGAGGTGGAGGAAATGGAGGGGAGGTGTGGAGGGGAGGTGTTGGGAAGTGGAGGGGATGAGTTAGGAGTTGGAGGAGGTGGAAGGGGAAGGGCTTGATAGTGATGATGGTGGGGATCAGCTGGGGAATGGAGGGAGGGACTGGGGGTTGTAAGGGGGTCTGTGGGGGTGTGGGGGGAGGGACTGGGAGGGGACTGGGATGTAGGGAGGGACTTAGGGAGTGTGGGGAGGGAGGGCTGGGGGAGTGTAAGGGAGGGACAGGGAGGAGACTGGGGAGGTGGGTGGGACGGGGGGACTGGGAAGGGGTGTGTGGGGAGGGGACTGAGTGGGAGCTGGGGAGTGTGGGGGTTGGAGTGTAGGGAGGGGAGTGCTGGGGTGTGGGGGAGGGAGGGACTGGGTGTGGGGAGGGACTGGGAGGGTGTGGGGAGGGACTGGGGGGAGTGTGGGGAGGAGGACTGTGAGGGGAGTGTGAGGAGGGACTGGGGGTGTGGGGAGGGGCTGGGGGTGGAGGGGGTTGGGGGAGTGTGGGGAGGGGCTGGGGTGTAGGAGACTGGGGGATGGAGTGTAGGGGAGGGACTGGGGAGTGTAGGGAGGGACTGGGGGGGAGGGGGGAGGGACTGGGGGAGTGTAGGGAGGGACTGGGGGAGTGTGGGGAGGGACTGGGGAGATGTAGGGGGAGGGACTGGGGGGAGATGGGGGTGTGGAGGAGGCTGGGGTGTGGAGGGCTGGGGAGTGTGGAGGCTTTGGGAGGGGGAGTGTAGGGAGTGTAGGGGGGGAGTGGGAGGACTGGGGGTGGGGAGTGTAGGGAGGAGGTAGGGGAATAGGAGGGGGGAGTGTGGGAGGGACTGGGGAGTGTGGGGAGACTGGGAGTAGGGGCTAATGTAGGGAGGGACTGGAGTGTAGGAGGGCTGGGAGAGGTGTGGGGAGTGTAGGGGGGCTGGGGAGTGTAGGGAGGGACTGGGGAGTGCTGGGAGGGAGGGCTGGGGAGTGTGGGGAAGGACTGGGGAGTGTGGGGAGGACTGGGGGTGGGAGGGGGCTGGGGAGTGTGGGGGGAGGGGCTGGGGAGTGTGGGGAGGGGCTGGGGAGTGTGGGGAGGGGACTGGGGATGTAGGGAGGGGCTGGGATGAGGGGGACTGGGGAGTGTGGGGAGGGCTGGGAGGTGTGGGGAGGGGGGAGGTGGGGAGGGGCTGGGGGGTGAGGGACTGGGGGATGTAGGGAGGGCTGGAGATTGTGGGAGGGATTGGGGCGTGTAGGGAGGGAAGGGGGGAGGGGACTGGGGGTGTAGGGGGGCTGGGGTGTGGGGAGGGACTGGGAATCCCTGGAGAGTGTAGGAGGGACTGGGGCGTGTAGGGAGGGACTGGGGCGTGTAAGGGAGGGACTAGGGGAGGACTGGGGGTAGGGAGGGACTGGGGAGTGTGGGCTAGGGAGGGACTGGGGAGTGTGGGGGGCTGGGGAGGAGGTTGGGAGTGGGGGCTGGGGGTGTGGGGAGGGACTGGGGAGTGTAGGGAGGACTGGGGGGTGGGGAGGGAGGGAGAGACTGGGGAGTGTGGGGGAGGGACTGGGGAGTGTAGGGAGGGCTGGGGAGGTGTGGGAGGGAGGGGCTGGGGGAGTGGGGGGGTGTGGGGAGTAGGGAGGGGCTGGGAGTGGGGAGGGACTGGGGAGTGTGGGGAGGGACTGGGGAGTGTGGGAGGGACTGGGGGGTGTGGGGAGGACTGGAGGGACTGGTGTGGGGGAAGGACTGGGGGGTGGGGAGGGGCTGGGGAGTGTGGGAGGGGCTGGGGAGTGTAGAGAGGGGCTGTGGGGAGGTGGGGAGGGGCTGGGGAATGTGAGGGGAGGGGCTGGGGAGGTGGGGAGGGGGCTGGGGGCTGGGGAGTGTAGGGAGGGGCTGGGGAGTGTAGGGAGGGGCTGGGGAGTGTAGGTAGGGACTGGGGAGTGTAGGGAGGGACTGGGGAATGTCGGGAGGGGCTGGGGAGTGAATCATAGAAGTTGACAGCAGGCCGGAGAGGCACAGGAGGGAGACAGGTTGATGGAAGATAATGAGGAAGAAATATAAACACAAATACGTAGAGAGAGAGAGAGAGAGAGAGAGAGAGAGAGAGAGAGAGAACAAACTATTAAAACAAAATATCTTGAAAATACAAGTACTCATACCAAAACAAAAGGGTAACAGCAAATACAAAACAAAAAAGAGAAAGTCAGTAAGAGTTTAAGTAAGAGCTTCGGTGTTTACTTCCGACAGCCGACAAATTACGGCGTTATTCACCCAATAACGCGCCGTAATTTATATAACAATAACAAGCAATACTAAACAACGAAGCCACGACCCCGAGTTGTCTGTCTTACTCTAGCGTACAATGGAATCACTGCGCATGTACGTGACTGTGTACGCATGTGTACGTGTGTGAATACGTGTGTGTGTTCGTGTGTATGTGTACGTGAATGTGTAAATGTGTGTGCACCTGTGTGTATGCATGTGTGTGTGTGTGTGCACCTGTGTGTATGCTTGTGTGTATGCTTGTGTGTGTGTGTGTATACGTGTGTGTGTGTATACGTGTGTGTGTGCATACGTGTGTGTGTGTACATGTGTGTGTGTGTGTGAGAGAGCGAGCGAGCGAGCGTTCTGTGTACGTGCACACCGATGTAGACGCGGTCAGTGAACTCCGGCAGAAGTGAGATGTGCAGTCGTACATGTGTGCGTGAGGCGGCGTGTGCGTCTGTGTGCACCAGTGTCAGTGAACTCTGAGTGAGGGTGTATTGACATTGCAGTGGTGGCGCTGCTACCCACCCAGACCAGCGCCGACTCCTGCCTTCTCTCCTTCTCTATCTCTCTCTCTCTATCTATCTATCTTTATTCAAGCCTTTTATTATCAATTTATTTATCTTTTTATTTCTAATCTCTTTTTCAGTCTTCATATTTCGATATTTCTATCTCTCTTTCCACACACACACAACAAACAGACATACGCACACACACACACACACATATATATATATATATATATATATATATATATATATATATATATATATATATATATATATATATATATATATATATATATATATATATATATATATATATATATATATATATTTTCCAAGATCCACAATGGAAAGGTGGATAAGATGTCTTGAATAAAGACGAAAGCTAAGGTTTCCCATTTTTCCCTTTTCCCTGTGTGATTTTATCATATATATATATATATATATATATATATATATATATATATATATATATATATATATATATATATATATATATATATATATATATATGAAGTGAACGAGCACTTGAGTAAACATACGTCAACACCACAACAGAATCCTACCCTCCAGACACACTTAAATCCACTAAGAAAATTACATAAGCAACAAGACAAGGAGCATCTCAGACGGAGGGTAATGAGTGTAATTGATGCGATCTGTAAATGATTACTGACCTAATGATTGTAGTAGTTCCTGATATACTTGAATATTACACAAAATCTCTAGGAACTCACACTGTAAATGGATTATGTATCCCCGAAACAAAGGTGTTGAGTGAAGCGCAATGAGGGTGGTGAGTAGGGCAAGAGGTGGGCAGTGAGGGTGGTGAGTAGGGCAAGAGGTGGGCAGTGAGGGGTGGTGGGGGAGTAGGGCAAGAGGTGGGCAGGAGGGGTAAGGGGAGGGGCAGGAGGGGTGGTGAGTGAGGCAAGAGGGGCAGGGGGTGTGGTGGAGTAGGGCAAGAGGTGGGCAGAGGGGTGGAGTAGGGGCAAGAGGTGGGGGAGGAGGGTGGTGAGTAGGGCAAGAGGTGGGCAGTGAGGGGGTAAGTGGTGGGCAGGAGGGGTGAGGGGGTGAGGGTGGTGAGAAAGAGGTGGGCAGGAGGGGTGGTGAGTAGGGCAAGAGGTAGGCAGTGAGGGGTAGTAGACAGGGCAGCGGGAGGGCAGTGAGGGGTAGTAGACAGGGCAGCGGGAGGGCAGTGAGGGGTAGTAGACAGGGCAGCGGGAGGGCAGTGAGGGGTGGTGAGTAAGGCAAGATGTGGGCAGTGAGGGGTGACGGGCAGGGCCTTCAGGGGCACCTTCAGCCCAAAGGGGAAGTCCCCAACCCTAGCACCCCTCCTTCCCCTCCCTTTCCCCAACCCTAGTACCCCTCCCCACCCCCTACCTTCCTAGACCCGTTAGTGAATTTAGAGTTGAGTCACAAAGACACAACAACCACAGTCAGGCTCAAGAGGTTATCAGTGTAAATAACTACACACCTTCACCTCCCCTCCCACAACTTGCCCCTCGTGTGTCTCCTATAATAACTGTGAAAATATACACAACTTTCGGTACGTTCTGTGTTTCCTTTGCACCCCAGGCTGAAAACCGGTGAATTTGTGGGTTAATCCACCACCCTGGCAGGATGCTCCTCCACCCAGGGAGTAGTGTACAGTAAAACGGAAAGAACACAATCTTCCAAAATTTATAGTTCATTTCACCATATCAGTTTTTCTGCACTTATTAAAAGTTTTGTTACCATGAACAAAGCCATTACCCCTATAAGATGATGTCTTGGCTACTATAACCACTTATTTTGATAAACAAATTTTATAGAGCATTTGTTAACATTACTGGTCGCACAGGTATGTGTTGCTTATTGCTAGCATGGAAATGGTGCAGTTTACAGTTTTATAATATAAAATGAAACAAAATATTTTTCTAGCTGCAGTATTCTATAATCATTCTAAAACACATTGTCAAGTCCACCAGTAATGTAACAATTGGGTATCTTTGGTGGTGTTGATCAGAAGGTAAACATGAGGTAAAGATCCAAGATGGCGTCAGTCATCGTCACCCCCGATCACTTATACAAAAAAGTTATCAGGCCACGGTACGCACGCCTCGGCAAAAAGAAAAAAGAGCATCACTGAACTATGTCTGATTTTAGCAGGAACGAACAATTGATCGTTGCCAAAGTTTGGTTTGTTCCTGCTAAAATCACACACGGTTCAGTGGTGTGATTTCTTTAATTCGTTGGAGCGAAGCTGGTTTATTTAACTAGTGGAGCCGGACTGAATGAATTTCAGGGGCTTCCTTTTTTAATAGTGTCTGTCAAAAAATCTTCAGAGAGAGAGAGAGAGAGAGAGAGAGTGTGTGTGTGTGTGTGTATGTGTGTGTGTGTGTGTCACCACTGACATGTGGACACGTCCTGGCGTTTACCAACCACTGCCCCGCTGCCTTGTGGTTTAACCTTGTAAGTATAAGGCTACAGGAATAAACATTGAAAAAAAAACTGCGATGAAGCCCCGCATCATACAGACATGTTTACAGAGCTCCAATAAGACCCCAACAGCGGTATAGGCAGAAGAGGTGACCAACATGGGAACCAAACGACTTCACTGGCGAATGAAGGCAATGCAAGAGGGACACGCTACTAGACGAAACCCAACAAACTGGGCTATCAGCAGTCCGTTACAACTCTCTCTCCTTCTCCAGTCATTACAACTACTTGCACCGCTGGATCAAAAAATGGAGAGGCAAGATGTGTGGCTGCAGCCTGCTCTCCTGCCTCACAATATAAATCAACTCACGTGCAGTCCTTATAGCAAAAGAGCTCTCTAAGAATAACATCGACATAGAAGCCATTAGTGAATCCCGTCTCCCAGACGAGGGTCAATTCACACAACGGGGTTCTGGCTATACCTTCTTCTGGAAGGGTAAGCCTGCTGCAAAAAGAAACCGCATTTATGGAGTTGGCTTTGCCATTCGCCAATACATCCTACAGAGGCTAACTGAAATGACTGTTGGGATCAACGAGCGCCTCATGACGCTCCGAGTCCCATCAAGGAGGCTTTTTACGCCGACCTAGACAGAGTGCTAACCTCTATCCCCAGGGAAGATAAGGTTATACTCTTAGGTGACTTCAATGCCAGAGTTGGCAGAGATGCTGACATATGGCAGGAAACCATAGGGAGAAATGGAGTAGGCAAGTGTAATCCCAACGACCTACTCCTCCACAGCAAGTGTGCTGAACACAACCTCACTATCACCAACATCTTGTTTAGGCAGACCGACTAGTTGAGGGGTTCTTGGCAACACTCACGATCCAAACATTGGCATGGCATTGACTACATCATTGTCAGAGAAAGAAGTCGCCGAGATGTCCTCGTCACCCGAGCCATACGTGGCTAAGACCACTGTGAAGCAGAACAACGGCTTGTTAGAGCCATACTCTCCCTTCATATGGCCCCAAACCAGCGGAGGCAACTAACCTCCAGAAGAGGCTTTAATACCAAGTGACTGGCGGATCTAGCGGTAGAAAATGCTTTAAGAGAGCAGCTCAACGAGGGGTTGACAAACAACCCAACAACAAGCAACCCAAATCCAAGTGAAGAATGGGGTTCCATCAAAGCTGTTATCACCAAAATCTGCAACGAGACCTTTGGCCAGACCAAAGAAAACAAATGGATAGAACAACCCTTAGTCTCGGACCAAGGCTGATACCTCCCATGAGAAGAAATCAGCGGTCTAGCGCGAACTTCGCAGACTAATGAACAATTAGTGGAAAAATATAGCGCGTGAAATGCAAAAATTTCCAGACCAATACAAGAGGCGTGAATTTTTCAATTCCACTAAAACATTATATGGCCACACTACTAAGGCGTGGCCCTCCTCCGCTCATCCGTCGGTAATTCCCAAATTAAATACGAAGGCATCCGTCAGCGCTGGAAAGAGCACTACCATTTGCTTCTCAACCGAAACACCGATGTGGGTGTCCTGACTACCCAGCAGGTTCCTCAGCACCCAGAGCTGACCCACCTCAGCTATCCTCCCTCCCTGGATGAGGTAGCTACTACCATCAAACAGATGGAAAATAACAAAGCCTCAGGGCCTGATGGAATCTCAGCCGAGGCGTATAAAGCAGGAGAACCTCTGCCAACCAGCTGTATCCATTCTTTCCTGAAGTTATGGGAGGAGGAAACTCCCCCCAAGACCTTAAAGATCGTCAATATTTATAAGAACACGGGAGACCTGTCAGACTGTGGCAACTACCGCAGGATCTCGCTGCGCTGTCGATAGCTGGCAAGATTATCGCCCAAGTCCTCCTAAACAGACTTCTTCCTGAGGAGGAAAACTTTCTCCCAGAATCTCAATGTGGCCTTAGACCAAAACGTGGCATCCCTGATATGATCGTTGCTGCCCGCCAGATGAAGGAAAAGTGCAGAGAACAGCATCGTGAATTGCAAATGACCTTTTTTTTTTTTTTTTTTTACGATTAGCCCACCCGGGCACAGGTCACTGACCCACATCGGGGCCTGGGGGGCGAAAATAATAATAATAATAATAATAATAATAATAATAATAATAATAATAATAATAATAATAATAATAACAATAACAATAACAAAAACAATAACAATATCAATAATAATAATAATAATAATAATAATAATAATAATAACAATAATAATAATAATAATAATAATAATAATAATAATAATAATAATAATAATAATAATAAACCATAAAGAAATACAATCTACCATTAGACAACACATTATGCTTCCAATATCTTCTCAGGCGGTAGAACCTCCCTGTTTGGTAGCTACCTACTACCTACTACCTTCATTTTGGCCTTACTAAGGCCTTCGACCAGGTCAACAGGGAAGCCCTCTGGCGGAACCTCAGTCGCTTTGGCTACCCATCAAAATTCATTGCCATTGTGAGGCAACTCCACGATGGCCAATGTCCTACACAACAGCACCCACTCCAAGTTCTTCCCCATACAACCGGAGGTAAAACAAGGGTGTGTACTGGCACCAACTCTCTCTTCCATTTTCTTGGCTGCCTTCCTTATTCGTGCCAGTACCAATTTAGCCGGCTGGGTGGAGATCCAGTACCGGATGAAGGGACTTTTCAATATAAGACTACTCCAGGCAGGAACAAAGGTGGCGGCCGCTTTCATCACTAAACTTCAGTATGCAGACGACCTCACCTACTTCGCTCACACTGAACTTGACCTACAGGAGATCCTGAATACCTACACAGATGCGTATGTACACTTTGCCTTTTAGGTGGATGCACCTAAGATTCAGATTCTCTTTCAGCCTGCCCCTGGTTCAACCACACCTCCACCATCCACCCAGCTTAACGGTACTACCCTCACTAATGTTTCCCACTTTCAGTACCTTGGGTCCCACCTGTCCACCACCGTGGACATCGATAAAGGTTCAATATCGGATAAGATGTAAATCTCAAGCATGTATAGCAGCGAGACATGGGTCACATAGAGGAGGCACCTCAAGGCACTTGAAAACTTTCACTTTCACGTAGACAAAGAGAACAAATATCAGTATTCTCGGTAACACCAACTGCAGGAGCATCGAAGATACCATCATCCAAGAAACAACTACGTTGGACTGTCTATGTTCCCTGCATGGATGACAGTAGACTGCCCAAGCAACTACTTGACAGTCACCTAATGAATAGTAAACGTAACGCTGGCGGACAGCGGAAAAGGTATAAGGATAGTCCTAAGATAAATCTGAAAAAGTGCCAAATCGACCCCCTCACTTGGGAGACGATCACACCACGCTGTAACGCTTGGAGGAGCTTCACACGAGAAGGTGTCCATACTTTCGAGTTAGTCTGACTGCATACAGAGGCAGACAAGCACCAGCCCCGGAAAGACGCTGCCGCCGCCCCTCCCGCACGATTTAACCCTCCACACGTGCAACATCTGTGGACTGCCCTTCCGATCCCGTATCGGCCTCTCGAGTCATCTCAAAGTTCACCAAAGAAGTTGATATCCTTAATACCCCATATCATTGTATCATAGCTGGATGATCGTCATATTCGATTCCGAGTTACAGAAAAGTAGTAGTAGTAGTAGTAGTAGTAGTAGTAGTAGTAGTGTGTGTGTGCGTGTGTGTGTGTGTGTGTGTGTGTGTGTGTGTGTGTGTGTGTGTGTAATAATAAAATTATAATAATAATAAACGGTTTATTAAATGAGTTGCAGCTGGTGGCTGAAAATATGCAAACTTACATGTGCTTTAGACATAGTAATATACTTTCAATACATTTACAGGGCTGTACAATACATAAATCAGGAGCTGTTTATTATTTTAACAATAGATGGGATGGTGCTATTCTTATATCTATCATTGCGGGCTCTTTTGGGGCTGAATTTTGTTGTAGTAGCAGACTGCGCGAGGTGAGCCGGGGCCTGCCGGTGGCAGTAGGTGGCGATGACGAGGATGGTGCTGTAGTCCACTGTCAAACCCTGCTAGTGCGTGGTGGTGGAGGTCACTGAGGGATGGCATTTCCAGGGTGGAGAGAGCGTTGTTGTAGCCGGAGTAGTCTGCGCCGAGCATGATTCTGCAGGCCCTCTTCTGTACCTTTTCTAGCTGACGTTGTTGGGTAGAGTTGAGAGAAGACGACCAGGCTGGTGACGTATACGTTAATTTGGGGAGAATAAATGAGTTGTAAATAGTCCTCAGCTCTGGCGTGAGTGTGTGTGTGTGTGTGTGTGTGTGTGTGTGTGTGTACCACTGTCTAAGTAGGTAAACATTGTTTATAGTTGAGCAGAGCTAACCCTGAGCTGCTAAATTATTATGAGAAGACCACAGGCACTTACAATAACACTATCACCAAGGTTTCCTACAAGGCATCCCAAAACTCTTCTTAACCCTTCACTTATCAACACCACCAGCTTCCTGACCTCCACACCTTCGTCCTCCGTTGTATCTTCACCAAACTTTTCCTCGTCTACACCGACCATCCACCAGCCTCACCTACAAGTCTCAGCAGTTAGTTTTACAATAACGTGCAGCAGCCACACGACAACCACCTATTGACAGAATGGAGACTAATGCTGTATTTAGATTCCGCTTTAGTTATGACTAGTAGGTGGTTACCAATTATAGCAAAATAATGTTTACTGCTAGGAATAATTATGTACAAACTAGCGCACTTGTCCTAGTATTGCACTGTTAAGTACATTGTAAGTTTTTCTTAATTTTAGTTTCAAAACAAATTAAAAGTTGTACTGATCAGTTTTAATATAAGATCGATAACTTAGACTCACGTTCACTTCTCTCAACAATAACTGATCGACTAGGAGTTTGAACCGATCGTAAATGTAAACTTCATAAAGATAGACAAGACTTGAGAAGAAAAAAGTATTATAAAGATAAAAAAAAAATATTAACATCTTAAGAGGAAAATCCAATCCAATTGTATGGTATTTATTTCTTTTATATGATTTTGTTTACTTTGTCATAGCACCAGAAAACGGTGTCACGTAAATAAAACAAATGCACATCTACCGACAGAATGTAATCTTATTTCGTATTACTTTGTCGTTTATAGAGAAATTATAAAGAGGTTTACCTTTTTTCTAACGTTTACATTAGTTCCTTCCCGTTTGTTTACAGTGATTTCGATCGTACGAATACTGGATAAAACAAAATAGTGGTGGACGTCAGCACAGACAAGACGTACAGTACTACTTTCACCTACGTCGCTTTCCAAGAAAATTGGCGTTGGTTCCCTTCCCTTACGCACACTACATCAGGTGTCACCGCCATCACCAGCATACAGTACGGGGCAGCCACACTCATGAGGGGAAAGTTGGAGCGTAGAAGAGGATGGAGGGAGAGAGAAGAGAGGGGGGGAAAGGAGGGAAGAAAGGGTGAGGAGGGAGGGAGGGAAGAGGAGAGAGAGAGAGGGCAAGGAGGGACGGAAGAGAGGCTAGGGAAAAGGAAAGAGGAAGGAAGGAGAGAGGGAGGGAGACAAGGAAGGTGGGAGGAAATAGAGGAAGGAAAGATAAAAGAGGGAGAAAGGAGGAACAAGGGCTGAAGGAGGAACAAGGGTTGAAGGAGGAAGGAGGGTTGAAGGAGGAAGGAGGGCTGAAGGAGAAGGTTTCACCATAAAAGAATGATAATGATGTGGGAAGGGAAGCAAAATGGCCCAATATTATGATTTGATTTGGTGGTTACTAAGGTCTTTGTCGTGTGGGAGTTTAGATGCGAGGACTTGTGGTAGAATGACCCACCCCCTCCCCCACCCCACCTTTACCCCCCACCTCCTTTCATCCCTCACCTCACACACACACACACACACACACACACACACACACGGACGTAAACCACATATGAACCCTCAAATGCAATCATACGAAATGAACTTAAACATGAAGAGAAAACACACGCAATATAACACAAAAACATACATACATACACACATGGTAAGTACATCACATACACACATGGTAAGTACATCACATACACACATGGTAAGTACATCACATACACACATGGTAAGTACATCACATACACACATGGTAAGTACATCACATACACACATGGTAAGTACATCACATACACACATGGTAAGTACATCACATACACACATGGTAAGTACATCACATACACACATGGTAAGTACATCACATACACACATGGTAAGTACATCACATACACACATGGTAAGTACATCACATACACACATGGTAAGTACATCACACACACACATGGTAAGTACATCACATACACACATGGTAAGTACATCACATACACACATGGTAAGTACATCACATACACACATGGTAAGTACATCACATACACACATGGTAAGTACATCACATACACACATGGTAAGTACATCACATACACACACATACACACACATGGTAAGTACATCACATACACACATGGTAAGTACATCACATACACACATGGTAAGTACATCACATACACACATGGTAAGTACATCACATACACACATGGTAAGTACATCACATACACACATGGTAAGTACATCACATACACACATGGTAAGTACATCACATACACACATGGTAAGTACATCACATACACACATGGTAAGTACATCACATACACACATGGTAAGTACATCACATACACACATGGTAAGTACATCACATACACACATGGTAAATACACGTAAACATATTAACAAATTCATTGTGTTTTCTACCATAGCCAAGACAGATGTTCCACGCCAGAATTTTAATTAGGAAGACTGGGACATTCGGCCCAGTTTATTAGAGAAAATAACTTCATGGTAAAATCTTATATAAATAAACAAAAATATATGTATGAAAATAATAGTTTTCCACTTGAAGACATAAATGAAAATGTTAACCTTATTTTTTTTATGATCAATTAGCTAGTAATTACATCATCAAAAAAAATTACGATAACATTCTTCATAACACTGAATTGCTTAATATATTGTACACATAACACTAACGTACAAGTTACGTTGGTAGGTAGAGCACTGGTAACGCTGTTGTGCTTACAATGTCGTTGTACTAGTAATTAACGTACTGGTAACACTGTTGCTATTAGCAGGGTGGAGGAGATGGGGTAAGATCTAATACATGTAGGTAGACAGGTAGGTGGCCAGGTGGTGGTGGTACCAACAGAGTGATCAAGAACAGTGTGTATAAACAATCAAGGCCAGCCAAGGACGCCAGGCTCACTACAACACACCGCATTCTTAAAACACTCATCTGTGAGTCTCTCTCTCTTTTTTTTTTTTACTCTTACCGAGATAAAGTGATTCTGTGTCTTGTTGTGTGTTTAGTTTTACACAACAATGACGTTATAACAGACCACGAACCATGTTTCCTGGTCAGACACAGTACATTCTCTTATAATTTATGGGGATATATAATATACGTGGCTAAGATCTCAGGCGTCCAATAAATCCAAGTTCTCAGAGAATTTCAAGAAAAAGAAGTTTCCAATAATGAAATGTTATAATATATATGACTAACTCGCATACGCATATAAAGCATCGTAATGGGACAAACTTGCGTATGTAGCCAATAGATGCGTTCTAATTCCTCTTACTTAGAAGATAAAAATCACACAGAAAAACACTCCTCCAGGTTCCAGGATATATACATACACACACCAGGGATACCAAGTTAGCCCTTGAGGGTACAAATAATAAAAAACAACTACATCTATCAGCTATAGATCTGCCACATTCGTCTCCTAAAGCGAGTCTTAAATTCACCTTTTTGTGGAGGTGCTTGAAGGTGAGTGAGACACATTTAGGTAAAGTATTCTGAATATATAAAAAAAAACATACAAATAGAACCAACAGACCATCATTTATTTATTTAGTTACTACTACTACTACAACGACTACTACTACGACTGCTACTACTACTATTACTAAATTCAGTCTCCAAATATCTAATTAGAACATCACAACCACCACCAAAACAACCCCCCAAAGATACACAAAACTACTTCTATTTAGTAAAGTGACACCTGGTCTTCATCTCTCGACCTCCTCCCTCAAACACACAATGGATGTCATTGTAGGAATGACCCCCAGGAAAAACAAATATTTTCCCTGGGGGTCAAATATACCAATAGGTTATGTGTGTTGGTGCATTGGAACTCATGTTATTATGCTATGCTATGAAATATGTACACAAACGAACGGACTGGGGGACCGACTCTTGCGTATAATCCTGTACTCTTGACAACATACAAACAAAAAATAATATGAAAACCAGTCAGATTAGTTTATATAGATATTGAATATTAATAAGAAATTTATATACTGGACACACACACACACACTTTTATATATATATATATATATATATATATATATATATATATATATATATATATATATATATATATATATATATATATATATATATATATGTGTGTGTGTGTGTGTGTGTTAATCTGCTGTTGTGTTTAGTTCATCTCTGTTGTGTTTAATTCACAATCTGTTGTGTTTAGTTCACCATCTGTTGTTAGTTCATCATCTGTTGTGTTTAATTCACAATCTGTTGTGTTTAGTTCACCATCTGTTGTGTTTAGTTCATCATCTGTTGTGTTTAGTTCATCATCTGTTGTGTTTAGTTCATCATCTGTTGTGTTTAGTTCATCATCTGTTGTGTTTAGTGTCATCATCTGTGTTTAGTTCATCATCTGTTGTGTTTAGTTCATCATCTGTTGTGTTTAGTTCATCATCTGTTGTGTTTAGTTCATCATCTGTTGTGTTTAGTTCAGCAGCTGTTGTGTTTAGTTCATCATCTGTTGTGTTTAGTTCAGCAGCTGTTGTGTTTAGTTCATCATCTGTTGTGTTTAGTTCATCATCTGTTGTGTTTAGTTCATCATCTGTTGTGTTTAGTTCACCATCTGTTGTGTTTAGTTCATCATCTGCTGTGTTTAGTTCAGCAGCTGCTGTGTTTAGTTCATCATCTGTTGTGTTTAGTTCATCATCTGTTGTGTTTAGTTCATCATCTGTTGTGTTTAGTTCATCATCTGCTGTGTTTAGTTCAGCAGCTGTTGTGTTTAGTTCATCAGCTGTTGTGTTTAGTTCATCATCTGTTGTGTTTAGTTCATCATCTGTTGTGTTTAGTTCATCATCTGTTGTGTTTAGTTCATCATCTGTTGTGTTTAGTTCATCATCTGTTGTGTTTAGTTCATCAACTGTTGTGTTTAGTTCACCAGCTGTTGTGTTTAGTTCATCATCTGTTGTGTTTAGTTCATCATCTGTTGTGTTTAGTTCATCAACTGTTGTGTTTAGTTCATCATCTGTTGTGTTTAGTTCATCAACTGTTGTGTTTAGTTCATCATCTGTTGTGTTTAGTTCATCATCTGTTGTGTTTAGTTCATCATCTGTTGTGTTTAGTTCACCATCTGTAGTGTTTAGTTCACCATCTGTTGTGTTTAGTTCACCATCTGTTCCCATTTAGTTCACCATCTGTTGTGTTTAGTTCACCATCTGTTGTGTTTAGTTCATCATCTGTTGTGTTTAGTTCATCATCTGTTGTGTTTAGTTCATCATCTGTTGTGTTTAGTTCATCATCTGTTGTGTTTAGTTCACCATCTGTTGTGTTTAGTTCACCATCTGTAGTGTTTAGTTCACCATCTGTTGTGTTTAGTTCATCATCTCTGTTGTGTTTAGTTCATCATCTGTTGTGTTTAGTTCACCATCTGTTGTGTTTGTCACCATCTGTTGTGTTTAGTTCACCATCTGTTGTGTTTAGTTCATCATCTGTTGTGTTTAGTTCTATCATCTGTTGTGTTTGTGTTCATCCATCTGTTGTGTTTAGTTCTCATCTGTTGTGTTTAGTTCATCATCTGTTGTGTTTAGTTCATCATCTGTTGTGTTTAGATTCATAATCTGTTGTGTTTAGTTCATCATCTGTTGTGTTTAGTTTAAATAAATATTTGTGTTTAGTTCATCATCTGTTGTGTTTAGTTCATCATCTGTTGTGTTTAGTTCACCATCTGTTGTGTTTAGTTCATCATCTGTAGTGTTTGGTTCATCATCTGTTGTGTTTAGTTCATCATCTGTTGTGTTTTAGTTCACCATCTGTTGTGTTTAGTTCATCATCTGTTGTGTTTAGTTCATCATCTGTTGTATGTTTAGTTCATCATCTGTTGTGTTTAGTTCTGTCATCTGTTGTGTTTAGTTCATCATCTGTTGTGTTTAGTTCATCATCTGTTGTGTTTAGTTCATCATCTGTTGTCTATCTGTTGTGTTTAGTTCATCATCTGTTGTGTTTAGTTCATCATCTGTTGTGTTTAGTTCATCATCTGTTGTGTTTAGTTCATCATCTGTTGTGTTTAGTTCATCATCTGTAGTGTTTAGTTCATCATCTGTTGTGTTTAGTTCATCGTCTGTTATGTTTAGTTCATCATCTGTTATTGATTTCTAGTTCATAATCTGTTGTGTTTTAGTTCATCATCTGTTGTGTTTAGTTCATCATCTGTTGTGTTTAGTTCATCATCTGTTGTGTTTAGTTCATCATCTGTTGTGTTTAGTTCATCATCTGTTGTGTTTAGTTCATCATCTGTTGTGTTTAGTTCTGCATCTGTTGTGTTTAGTTCATCATCTGTTGTGTTTAGTTCATCATCTGTTGTGTTTAGTTCATCATCTGTTGTGTTTAGTTCATCATCTGTTTGTGTTTTAGTTCATCATCTGTTGTGTTTAGTTCATCATCTGTTGTGTTTAGTTCATCATCTGTTGTGTTTAGTTCACCATCTGTTGTGTTTAGTTCATCATCTGTTGTGTTTGGTTCACCAGCTGTTGTGTTGGTTCATCATCTGTTGTGTTTAGTTCATCATCTGTTGTGTTTAGTTCATCTGTCTGTTGTGTTTAGTTCACCATCTGTTGTGTTTAGTTCACAATCTGTTGTGTTTAGTTCACCATCTGTTGTGTTTAGTTCATCATCTGTTGTGTTTAGTTCATCATCTGTTGTGTTTAGTTCATCATCTGTTGTGTTTAGTTCATCATCTGTTGTGTTTAGTTCATCATCTGTTGTGTTTAGTTCATCATCTGTTGTGTTGGTTCATCATCTGTTGTGTTTAGTTCATATGTTGTGTTTAGTTCATCATCTGTTGTGTTTAGTTCATCATCTGTTGTGTTTAGTTCACCATCTGTTGTGTTTAGTTCATCATCTGTTGTGTTTAGTTCATCATCTGTTGTGTTTAGTTCATCATCTGTTGTGTTTAGTTCATCATCTGTTGTGTTTAGTTCATCATCTGTTGTGTTTAGTTCATCATCTGTTGTGTTTAGTTCATCATCTGTTGTGTTTAGTTCATCATCTGTTGTGTTTAGATTCATCATCTATTTGTGTTTAGTTCATCTGTTGTGTTTAGTTCATCATCTGTTGTGTTTAGTTCATCATCTGTTGTGTTTAGTTCATCATCTGTTGTGTTTAGTTCACCATCTGTTGTGTTTAGTTTACCATGTCTATTTGTGTTTAGTTCATCATCTGTTGTGTTTAGTTCATCATCTCTGTTGTGTTTAGTTCATCATCTGTTGTGTTTGGTTCATCATCTGTTGTGTTTAGTTCATCATCTGTTGTGTTTGGATCATCATCTGTTGTGTTTAGTTCACCATCTGTTGTGTTTAGTTCATCATCTGTTGTGTTTGGTTCACCATCTGTTGTGTTTAGTTCATCATCTGTTGTGTTTAGTTCATGTCATCTGTGCTTGTGTTTAGTTCATCATCTGTTGTGTTTAGTTCATCATCTGTTGTGTTAGTTCATCATCTGTTGTGTCTAGTTCATCATCTGTTGTGTTGTAGTTCATCATCTGTTGTGTTTAGTTCATCATCTGTTGTGTTTAGTTCATCATCTGTTGTGTTTTAGTTCATCATCTGTAGTGTTTAGTTCATCATCTGTTGTGTTTAGTTCATCATCTGTTGTGTTTAGTTCATCATCTGTAGTGTTTAGTTCATCATCTGTTGTGTTTAGTTCATCATCTGTTGTGTTTAGTTCATCATCTGTTGTGTTTAGTTCATCATCATTGTGTTTAGTTCATCATCTGTTGTGTTTAGTTCATCATCTGTTGTGTTTAGTTCATCATCTGTTGTGTTTAGTTCATCATCTGTTGTGTTTAGTTCATCTCTGTTTGTATTTAGTTCATCATCTGTAGTGTTTAGTTCATCATCTGTTGTGTTTAGTTCATCATCTGTTGTGTTTAGTTCATCATCTGTAATTGTTTAGTTCATCATCTGTTGTGTTTAGTTCATCATCTGTTGTGTTTAGTTCATCATCTGTTGTGTTTAGTTCATCATCTGTTGTGTTTAGTTAACCATCTGTTGTGTTTAGTTCACCATCTGTTGTGTTTAGTTCATCATCTGTTGTGTTTAGTTCATCGCTGTTGTGTTTAGTTCATCAGCTGTTGTGTTTAGTTCATCATCTGTTGTGTTTAGTTCATATCTAATTTTATGTTTAGTTCATCATCTGTTGTGTTTAGTTCACCATCTGTTGTGTTTAATTCATCATCTGTTGTGTTTAGTTCACCATCTGTTGTGTTTAGTTCATCATCTACAAATTGTGTTTAGTTCATCATCTGTTGTGTTTAGTTCATCATCTGTTGTGTTTAGTTCATCATCTGTTGTGTTTAGATTTCTACATTCTGTTGTGTTTAGTTCATCATCTGTTGTGTTTAGTTCATCATCTGTTGTGTTTAGTTCATCATCTGTTGTGTTTATTTCATCTTTTGTTGTGTTTAGTTCATCATCTGTTGTGTTTATTTCATCTTTTGTTGTGTTTAGTTCATCATCTGTTGTGTTTAGTTCATCATCTGTTGTGTTTAGTTCATACATCTGTTGTGTTTAGTTCATCATCTGTTGTGTTTGGTTTCATCATCTGTTGCATGTTTAGTTCATCATCTGTTGTGTTTCAGTTCATCATCTGTTGTGTTTAGTTCATCATCTTAGTTCATCATCTGTTGTGTTTAGTTCATCATCTGTTGTGTTTAGTTCATCATCTGTTGTGTTTATTTCATCTTTTTGTTGTGTTTTAGTTCATCATCTATTTGTGTTTAGTTCATCATCTGTTGTGTTTAGTTCATCATCTGTTGTGTTTAGTTCATCATCTGTTGTGTTTAGTTCATCATCTGTTGTGTTTAGTTCATGCTCTGTTGTGTTTAGTTCATCATCTGTTGTGTTTATTTCATCTTTTGTTGTGTTTGGTTCATCATCTGTTGTGTTTGGTTCATCATCTGTTGTGTTTAGTTCATCATCTGTTGTGTTTAGTTCTGTCATCTGTTGTGTTTAGTTCATCATCTGTTGTGTTTTGTTAATCATCTGTTGTGTTAAGTTCAGCAGCTGTTGTGTTTAGTTCAGCAGCTGTTGTGTTTAGTTCAGCAGCTGTTGTGTTTATATTGTGTTTGGTTGGCTTGGCTGTTGTGTTTATATTGTGTAAGACTGTGGCAGCTGTTGTGTTAAGTTCAGCATCTGTTGTGTTAAGTTCAGCAGCTGTTGTGTTTAGTTCAGCGGCTGCTGTGTTTATATTGTTTAGTTCAGCAGCTGCTGTGTCTATTTCAGCATCTGTTGTGTTAAGTTCAGCTGTTGTGTTTAGTTCAGCAGCTGTTGTGTTTCGTTCAGCAGCTGTTGTGTTTAGTTCAGCAGCTGTTGTGTTTATATTATTGCTTAGTTCTGCAGCTGTTGTGTTTAGTTAAGCAGCTGTTGTGTTTAATTCAGCAGCTGTTGTGTTTAGTTCAGCAGCTGTTGTGTTTGTTAAACTTAGCTGTTGTGTTTATATTGTGCTTAGTTCTGCAGCTGTTGTGATTAGTTCAGCGCTGTTGTGTTTATATTGTGCTTAGTTCTGCAGCTGTTGTGTTTAGTTCAGCAGTTGTTGTGTTTAGTTCAAAAACTGTTGTGTTTAGTTCAGCAGTTGTTGTTGTGTGTTTAGTTCAGCAGCTGTTGTGTTTAGTTCAGCAGTTGTTGTTTGGATTCAGCAACTGTTGGGAGATTTAGTTCAACGGCTGTTGTGTTTAGTTCAGCATTTGTTGTGTTTAGTTCAGCAGTTGTTGTGTTTAGTTCAGCAGCTGTTGAGTTAGTTCAGCAGCTGTTGTGTTTAGTTCAGCAGCTGTGTTTATATTGTGTTTAGTTCAGCAGCTGTTGTGTTTGGTTCAGCAGCTGTTGTGTTTATTAATGTGTAAGTTCAGCAGCTGTTGTGTTTAGTTCAGCAGCTGTTGTGTTTATATTGTGTTTAGTTCAGCGGCTGTTGAGTTAGTTCAGCAGCTGTTGTTTAATTCAGCAGCTGTTGTGTTTAGTTCAGCAGCTGTTGTGTTTATATTGTGTTTAGTTCAGCAGCTGTTGTGTTTATAGCTGTGTTTAGTTCAGCGGTTGTTGTGGCCCAAGTTCAGCAGCTGTTGTGTTTGGTTGATGTTTTTGTGTTTAGTTATTTGGAGTTGATTCAGCAGCTTTGTTGTGTTTAGTTCAGCGGCTGTTGTTTAGTTCAGCAGCTGTTGTGTTTAGTTCGGCGGCTGTTGTGTTTAGTTCAGCAGCTGTTGTGTTTAGTTCAGCAGTTGTTGGGAGTTAAATTCAGCGGCTGTTGTGTTTGGTTATTCAGCAGCTGTTGTGTTCTGTGTGTTAGTTCATGCTTCTTGGCGTGTTTAGTTCCAAAGCAGCTGTTGTGTTCCCAGATTCAGCAGCTGTTGTGTTAGTTCAGCAGTTGTTGAGTTAAATTCAGCAGCTGTTGTGTTTAGTTCAACAGCTGTTGTGTTCATTTGGACCCAGCAGCTGTATTGTTTTATATTAATGTTTAGTTCACCAGTTGTTGTGTTTATAATGTTTTTAGTTCACCAGCTGTTGTGTTTATAATGTGTTAGTTCAGCAGCTGTTGTGCTTATATTGTGTTATTCAGCAGCGGTTGTGCTTATATTGTGCTTAGTTCACCAGCTATTTGTGTTTATATTGTGCTTACCAGCTGTTGTGTTTAGTTCTTGCTTAGTGTTTAGTTCACCAGCTGTTGTGTTTATAATGTGTTAGTTCACCAGTTGTTGTGTTTATAATGTGTTAGTTCAGCAGCGGTTGTGCTTATATTGTGCTTAGTTCACCAGCTGTTGTGTGTATATTACATAGGAATAAGACCGAGTTGGAACAGTAAAGAAAACAGGAGATGCATTTCTGAGGAACTTAATGCACAGTACCTCAGGACGAATAAAACTAGTATTAACACCAATTACAATGCATTTACATCTCATACTAATACATATATAATAAATATACATCTCCGATTAATATATATATATACTACATAATACATGTCATAATAATATATATATACAACCAAGATAAAACACTCGTGTCATATTTTAACCACAATTGACATCAACTTTTTCGCTAAATTTCTGGGAAAACTACGGTCGACTAATTTTTTCTCACTAAATCCCTTATATCGACTAAATTTTTGCCCTAAATATATTACATTAACTATCTTTTCCCTAAATTCCTTATATAGACCTTTTTTTTTCTCTAGATCTCTTATACCGAACTATTTCCCCTAAATATCTTATGCCAAGCAATGTTTTCCCGAATTGTCTTATATAAAACAAGGAAAGTATGACCTTGACTCGTGACTCAAGAAGCGTCAAGTGGTCAAAACCGCAGCATCAACTGACCGCAGGAGTGATTCTGGTGTGACAAAAGGAAAAGTGTTTTAGTGAGAAAGTTCTTACCTCTGATAAAAACAACTGAAGATACGAGTGTCGATAGTTCTAGATCAATCGAACCTAACCTAACCCATCCTAACCTCGCCTCACCTCACTTAACCTAACCTAACCTAACCACTACTACTACACAATCAACACCATTCGATCACCACTACTACACAGTCAACACCCTCGACCACCACTACTACACAGTCAACACCCTCGACCACCACTACTACACAATCAACACCCTCGACCACCACTACTACACAGTCAACACCCTCGACCACCACTACTACACCTCGAGTCAACACCCTACTGAACCCTCGACCGCTACTACACACAGTCAACACCCTCGACAATCACTACTACACAGTCAACACCCTCGACCACCGCTACTACTCAACACCCTCGACCACCGCTACTAAACACCGACAACACTACTACACAGTCAACACCCTCGACTACTACACAGTCAACACCCTCGACCACCGCTACTACTCAACACCCTCGACACCCACCACTACACAGTCAACACCCTCGACCACCGCTACTACACAGTCACACCCTCGACACACACACAACACTCGACAATCACTACTACACAGTCAACTTCCTCGACCAACACGTCAACACCCTCGACCACCGCTACTACACAGTCAACACCCTCGACAATCACTACTACACAGTCAATCAACACCTCTCGACCACCGCTACTACACACAGTTCCTCGACAACCACCACTCACAGTCACACCTTACTACAACCCTCGACAGTCAACACCTCGACCACCGCTACTACACAGTCAACACCCTCGACAGCCACCACTGCACAGTCAACACCCTCGACCACCACTACTACACAGTCAACACCCTCGACAATCACTGACCACCACTACACAGTCAACACCTCGACCACCACTACTACACAGTCAACACCCTCGACCACCACTCACATACCACCACTACACAACACCCTCAACCACCACTACTACACAGTCAACACCCTCGACCACCACTACTACACTCAACACCTCGACCACCACTACTCAAGTCAACACCTCGACCACTACTACTACACATCGACACACCACCACTAATACACAGTCAACACCCTCAACCACCACTACTCAACAACCCTCGACCACCACTACTACACAGTCAACACCCTCGACCACCACTACTACACAGTCAACACCCTCGACCACCACTACTACACAGTCAACACCCTCGACCACCACTACTACACAGTCAACACCCTCGACAGCCACTACTACACAGTCAACACCCTCGACCACCACTACTACACAGTCAACACCCTCGACAGCCACAACTACACAGTCAACACCCTCGACAGCCACTACTGCACAGTCAACACCCTCGACCACCGCTACTTAGTCTACTACTTTCACCCTGACCTCTGACCCAGTGACCCCAAAAAATCAATGGGGGAATTCCCTCGCCCTTGGGTCAAAAGATTTAGGCAGTATCATGGTCACTGTCCCTGCCGCCTCATGATCCAATTTTGAAGCAAAGATTCTAACAGACAGAGAGACAGACAGATTATACCATTAAACACAATGTAGAAGAGGGGTGAGATGATAATATTGAGGATATAAACAAGTACACAAATTAAAATAAAAATACTTTATAATTATACGCAAGACAGAATTCATGTAAATTATCATTATATCTAGGCAAGGGAGGAAAGCTGTATCATGTGTGAGACGCAAGTGTTGTATCCACATACTGGCTGTCCGCTCCTCCCCCGCCATCAACGTTTGCAACAGTGAGTGAGCCACAGCCGTCACCACCCCAACACCTCCCCACCAGACACCGGGTAGAGTAAATAAGTAGTGCAATGATTGATGGAATAACCTTTTCCCCTCTTTTCTTATTTTCTTCAACATAAGAAGTAATTTCCTCCATTGTGTTATAATCGAATGGTTGCCTGTTTCCGGTGAATTTATCAGTCCTTTGCTAAATAATTCGCAAGAGTACGATATTCTCCTCCGAGCTCCCACTCTCAGTGTGAAGAATATTCAGCACTTAATTAGCCTTACTACCTTCTAGCACTTGCAGTAAACGCGACCATTAAATGTACCTTACACATGTTAAAGCATTAAGCTCAAGTCAAGGCCAGGGTCGGAACACTCTGGGGTGAAGCACCGACCTGATTCTGGGTGCGGTGTTGCCACATTTGGCGGAACTAGGTGCACCGCTCTGCCGGACCTTGCATAATTTCGAAGGTGTTTGACTGAGGCAGGCGAGAATACATACATACATACATACATACATACTGGTATATTTATATGGCTTTGATACTTTTAATTTTTACAATATGTCTTGGTGACTGTCTCGCATAGTGTTGTTTACGTTCTCATTTCCATCAATGCAGGCCATCTCTTATTTCTTACTACAGCAAAAGTTATTCTACTGATGAGAACATTCCAAACGGACTGAAGAAAATGGGTGTATAATATATTATTCCAAAGAAAATAAATAGCGATCAACATTGAGCTGATATGAAACAAGTTGAGTCACATATAAAAAAAAATAATAAAAAGGTAATACAATAATTGGAAAAAAGTGAAAAACGTAGTTCCGATGCTTTTCCTACACACACACACACACACACACACATACACACACACCACAAATTCACTTCCCAAACTCACTAAACTCTCTAGTGACAATGGTCGTGGTAGCCAACGGAACATTATTAATCCAATTTTACGGAATCTACAGGACATCACTACACAATACAATTTTAGGATATACAGGCCTAAAACTTTTCCCAGGATAAACATACCGCAACGTGAGAAAAATATGACGATGATGACGATGATGATGATGACGATGGCAATGATGATGATGATGATGATGATGATGATGATGATGATGATAAGAATGGAAACATTATAATATTTCTAAACCAAGAAATAATTTTCTCAAATACTCATCCAAAGATTTCTCCTCTTAAATGAGAAAACGGTGTTGAAATCTTAAGCTGCAACACAAAACATCACATCAAGATTCCTACTGTAACTAGATACTGTACGTGCTTTCACCACCTGTGTGGGTATAGAACAGAGGGAGATAACGCAAGAATATGGAACTTTTCTCAGAACGGAACTTAAAGAGAATTTGGAACTTTTACCCGGTCACAGGAAGGGTTGAGACAGCGAGCTTTAACTGAGTCATAACTGGTACTCTACTGTATACTCCTGAGGTTAATGGGGGCTATATTACTGTTATATTATGATATTGTTCGAGCGTGACTCATGGTTGACTATACAGGTGGGAATACATACATACATACATACATACATACATACATACATACATGCATGCATGCATGCATGCATGCATACATACATACATACATACATACATACATACATACATACATACATACATACATACATACATACATACATACATATACATACATACATACATACATACATACATACATACATACATACATACATACATACATACATACATACATACATACACATACACATACATACATACATACATACATACATACATACATACATACATATACACATACATACATACATACATACATACATACATACATACATACATACATACATACATACATACATACATACATACATACATACATAAAGTAAACGGATGACGTATACTAATCTACGACCACACAAAGAGTAAGTATACACAATAACAGACTCAAGATCATGTGCGTGGTAATACAAAGCAGTACGCACATGACAAACATGCAAACAACGATGTTCATAAATAAAAAAGCACACAAACACAATCCGACGTACAGACAAAATAAATATAAATGCAGCGACGTACATAGATGCATCAAACACACACACACACACACACACACACAGAGGCGGAGCACAGAAACACAGAGCGTTGGAAGGAGGAGGACCAGGAGTGGGGAGTTGAGTGAACCCTCTATCCACACTCTCTATTCTCCTCCTCCTTCCCTCCCTCTAGTTAATCTTACCCCTTCCTTCCTCTTATTTAACATCCTCCTCTTCACATTTCTCCTCTTCTCCTTCCTTTAGTATATGTTTTACTTTTCCTTCTTCTTATTCTATCTCTTCCTCCGTCTATTATCTGCATATTCGTGATTTTGTTTATCTTTTCCTATATCTTCATTTATTCCCCTTCCTTTACCATCGTCTATTCCTTCTTTTATTGCATATGTCCTTCCCTCTTATTCCTCTATTTTCTTCTCTCTGTCATCGTATCCTCACTTTCTTTTCATCTCTTTTATCATCTCTCTTTGTGCTTCTTGCTTCCTTTGTTTTTTTTTTTAACCTTCTCTCTCTTCTCTATCTTTATTCCATTTATCCTGTTTCTTTCTTTCATATTCTTTAATTTTTTTACTCGTATCTCCGGCGTTATCACTATTTATCACTTTTCTTTTAATTATCTTTTAGTTTACATTTATTCATATTCTCTCTCTCTCTTTCATCAAGGTTAGGTTAGGTTAGGTTAGGTTAGGTTAGGTTGGTTGAGATGTTAGATTGGTTGGTTGGGTTGGGTTGGGTTGGGTTGGGGTTAGGTTGGGTTAGTTGGTTTGAGGTTAGGTTAGGTTAGGTTAGGTGGTTAGTTGGTTTCGGTTGGGGTTAGGTTAGGTTAGTGTTAATTTCTTTCGCAATATTTAGTTTGGTGGTGGATCAGCCTTGTTACCTGTTGATAAACCATTATAAGATCAAAGTCACTCAACAGTATCTAATATAATGATATAAATGTTACAATGTCATTATTACCTTCGAAACTTCATGGTACAATGGTTTATTATTTATTTACTTTATTAATTTGTTCTTTCTTTCCATCTACTGTGTTTTAATATATGATCTTATTCATTAATTATTTAAATACAGTAGTGAATGACCTTAATACAACATACACAAACATATACCATGTAGTCGTTCATAGAAAAGTATACATATAATTACGCTTATACAGATACATAATCAAGTACAAAACACACACACACACACACACACACAAACTCATTAAAAAAAAACCACAAGAATAAATTTGTCTCTAATTACAACTGATAAAAATAATCTATCTCCCCATCCTTCATTATCAAGGTAAATATACGCTCAACCTCACCTGTCAAAGCTTGGCTCTAATTCCAGTACGGCTGACAGGTTAATTACATCCTGGCCGTAACAGAACTCATCCTAATTTCTACTTTAAGCTTGGGGCGGCCCTTCCTAATCATGTACTCTACGGCTCCTGCACTTCAATATTCACTAAGTCTGTTTAGGGAATAACACCTTTCTGTAGTGACAATTCAAAATGGTTTATTAAATTTTTTCCCGTTTTAATGTTTTATGGTTAAGATTGTGGGTTTAATTCACCAAAGTAAACAGACGGGTTTATTGTAACTGTGTTTAGTTCAATGACGAAGGTTGTTCTTTTATGTCCAGTATTTTTATATGGTATGTAATTCGCATCTACGCCACACATACATATATTACTATACTCTATGTAATAAAACACAGAATCCCATACAAACAAACAAATAAACAACCAAACAAGAAAACAAACAAACAAACACACACACACAACGACTATTACTTTGTTGTCACTCGGAATCGAGTATGACGATCATCCAGCTATGATACAATAATATGAGTTATTAAGGATGTCACCTTCATTGGTGAGCCATGAGATAACCCGAGAGGCCAATACGGAACCGGCAGGGTCGTCCACAGATGTTGCACGTGTGGAGAGCTACATCTAGTGCGGGAAGAGCGGCGGCAGCGTCTTTCCGGCACTGGCGCTTGTCTGCCTCGGTAGGCAGTCGGGCTAGCTCGAAAGTATTGACACCTTCTCGTGTGGTGCTCCTCCAAGTGTGGAGTGGTCGTCTCCCAGGTGAAGGGGTCGATTTAGCACTTATTCAGGTTTGTCTTAAGCCTATCCTTATACCTTTTTTGCTGCCCGCCAGCGTTGCGTTTACCATTCGTTAATTGACTGGAAAAATGCTGCTTTGGCAGTCTACTGTCGTCCATCCGGGTAATACGGTCAGTCCAACGCAGTTATTCAGATAATGGTAGCCTCGATGCTCCTACAGTTGGTGTCACCGAGAATACAGTCATTTGTTCTCTTGTCTTCCCAGCGAACTCCGAGGATGGAACGCAGACTACGTTGGTGAAAATTTTCAATCTCATTGAGGCGCCTCCTGTATATGACCTATGTCTCGTTGCCATATAGCAGGGTGGGGAGGACCACTGCTCGACATACGTGCAAATTTGTAGATAATTTCAGCTCCCAACAACTAAAGACACGGGTACGGAGTCTGCCAAAAACTTGTGATGCACATCTGATCCGATATTGATTCTCTTCATCGATGTCCGCGGTGATGGACAGGTGGGAGATGAAATACTGAAAGTGGGTAACATTAGAGAGGGGAGTAACGTTAAGCTGGATGGAAGGTGAAGGTGTGGTTGAACCAGGGGTAAGCTGAAAGAGAATCTGAGTCTTACGTGCAATCACCTCAAGGCCGAAGTGTGCATACACTTCTGCGTAGGTATTCATAATTTTCTGTAGGTCACGTTCAGTGTAAGCGAAGAGGGTGAGGTCTTCTCCATATTGAACTTCAGTAATGGAAGCTATCACCACCTTTTTTCCTGCCTGGAGTCCTCTAATGTCGAAAAGTCCCTTCATCCTGTACTCGATGTCCGCCGCACCAGTTAAATTGGCACTGGCACTAGTAAGGAAGGCAGCCAAGAAAATGGAAAAAAAAGAGTTGGTGCCAGTACACACCCTTGTTTTTCCACAGTTTTGATGGGGAAGAACTCAGACTGGGTGCCATTGTGCAGGACACTGCTGTTCATGCCATCGTGGAGTTGCTTCATAATGGCGATGAATTTTGGTGGGCAGCCAAAACGGCCGAGGGTTTTTGTTGACCGAGTCGAAGGCCTTGGTAAGGTCGATCAAGGCCATGTACAGAGCACAACTCTGTTCTCCGCAATTTTTCCTGTATCTGGAGGGAAGCAAAAATCATGTCAGTGGTGCCACGTGATGGTCTAAACTTCTAAAGCCACATTGAGATTCTGGGAGGAAATTTTCCGCTTTAGGAAGTGATCTGTTTAGGATTACGTGGGCGATAATTTTGCCAGCTATGGACAGCAGTGAGACCCCACGGTAGGTGCCACAGTCTAGCCGGTTTTTCTTGTTCTTATAAATATTAATGATGGAGGCGTCTTTAAGAGCTTGGGGGATTTCCTCCTTTTTCCCATATATTCTCCAGGAGAGAGTGGAGACGGCTGGTAAGCAGAGGTCCTCCTGCTTTATACACCTCGGCTGGGATTCCATCAGGTCCTTAGGCGTTGTTATTTTTCACCTGTTTGATGGCAGTAGCTACCTTATCCAGGGATGGAGAATAGCTGAGGTGACTCAGCTGTGCATACGGAGGGACCTGCTGAGTAGTCAGGACATCCACAACGGTGTTTCGGTTGAGCAGCGAATGGTAGTGCTCTTTCCTTCATTGAGGGATGCCTTGTTCGTCTTTAATTGGGGAGTTACCGTTGGATGAGCGGAGGGGGCTGCGCCATGAGTGACTGGCCCATAAAATACTTTAGTGGAATTGAAAAATTCGCGCATTTTGTATTGATCTGCAAGTTTTTGCGTTTCACGCTTTATTTTTCATCCATTCGTTCTTTAGATTACGAAGTTCGTGGTGGGCCGCCGGCTTCTTCATGCGGAAGGTATCAGCTTTGATCCCATCGAAGAGCACGTTGCTTTCAGGGTCATTTTCATCATACCAGTCCTGGTGTATTCTTTTGATCTGGTCGAGGGTCTCTCTGCCGGCTTTTGTCATGACAGTGTCGAGAATACCCCATTCACCACTGGGATTTGGGTTGCTTGTTGTGGGGTTGTTTATCAGCCCATGTTCGAGATGCTCTCTGAAAGCATGTGCTACCGCTGGAACCTACAGACGCTTACGGTTGAAACCTCTTCTTAAGGCTTGTTGCCTTCATCGTTTTGGGTCGTCGTGAAGTTAGAGTTTCGCACTGACAAGCCGATGATCAATGTCACAGTGTTCTGAGCCACGCATGGCTCGGGTGATGATGACATCTCGGCGATCTCTTTCTTTGACAATGATGTAGTCAATGAGATGCCAGTATTTGGATCGTGGGTGTTGTCACGAACCCTTGAAAATGTCGGCCTGCCTAAACAAGGTATTGGTGATAGTGAGGTTGTGTAAGGACACTTGCTGAGGAGGAGTAGGCCGTTGGGATTACGAGTACACTTCCTTACTCCTTTTCTCCCAATGATTCTTTGCCATATATCAGTCTCTCTTTCAACTCTGGCAATGAAGTTTCCTAGGAGCAAAATCTTATCTTCTCTGGGGATAGAGGTTAACACCGTCAAGGTCAGTGTAAAAGGCCTCTTTGATGTCATCCTCTGCATCCAGTGTTGGGGCGTATGCACTGATGAAGAAGGCATGCCGTGAGTGATTCAGTGGGACTCTGAGCGTCATGAGGCGTTTGTTGATCATAACAGGCATTTCAGTTAGCCTGTGTAGGATGCATTGGCGAATGAGAAAGCCAACTCCATATATGCGGTTTTACTCTGCAGAAGAAGGTATAGCCTGACCCCCGTTCTGTGAATCGAATTTCGTCTGGGAGACGGGACTCGCTAAAGGCTGTTTTGTCGATGTTATACCTAGCCAGCTCTTTTGCCACAAGGGCGGTTCTTCTTGCAGGACGCTTATTTGTGCCAGTATTCAGAAGGGTCCCGACATTTCATGCAGCCACCATAAGAGGCTGTATTATTTGTTTTTGTTTTGATCTGTGATTATGATTGTGTTTTCGACCGCATAAGTATGACGTTAATGGGTCAGGTTGATTCTTTAGGCAGGCTATGTTTAGGGGTGAGCAGAGTGGCTCCACGAAAGGGGTGCTCAGTCGCACAGACAGGACCAAATTGCACTGCTGCCAAGATCCCAGTGCATAAACGATTATCTTATCCATGCCGCCCATATGCAGAGTTGTGACTGGAGACTCCGGGCAGTCATTCCTGACGGTCTCTGTCGCCATAGAATTTTTGGGGGGTAAAGAGGTTTTGATGATGATGAAAAGTATGATGATCTGGACGATGACGTAAAGTGAATTGATGTAGTGAGGCAGGAACGCAGGCTCTCCCTTCTCTTGGTCCATTGGCGCAGGTAGCCAATGACACACACACACACACACACACCCACACACACACACACACACATGTACCTCTCTGCTTCCTCATTCTGAAATCAACGATGCCATTAGTTACAGCCCAACGATGTCATTAGTTACAGCCAAACGATGTCATTAGTTACAGCCCAACGATGTCATTAGTCACAGCCCAACGATGCTATTAGTTACAGCCCAACGATGCCATTGGTAACAGCTCAACGATGTCATTAGTAACAGCCCAACGATGTCATTAGTCACAGCCCAACGATGTCATTAGTCACAGCCCAACGATGTCATTAGTAACAGTCCAACGATGTCATTAGTTACAGCCCAACAATGCCATTAGTAACAGCCCAACGATGCCATTAGTTACAGCCCAACGATGCCATTAGTAACATAAGAATATAAGGATGGAGGGAACTGCAGCGGGCCTATTAGCCCATACTGGGCAGTCCCATTTACACCCAGCCCTATCACTCATAGATCTATCCAACCTTTGTTTGAAGCTATCCAGCGTATTCGAGTTAATGATGATGTTTGGTAACTTGTTCCACTCATCCACTACTCTATTTCCAAACCAATGTTTACCTATATCGCGCATCAATCTAAATTTATATAATTTAGAACTATTGCTCGGAGTTCGTTCCTGGTTGGATAGTTTGAGTACCTTTTTTATATCACCTTTGTTTAGCCCTGACTTCCATTTATACACCTCGATCATATCGCCCCTCACTCTACGTCTCTCGAGGGAGTGCAAATTAAGATGCTTCGAGGGAGTGCAAATTAATATGTCATTAATAACAGCCCAACGATGTCGCTAATAACAGCCCAACGATGTCGCTAATAACAGCCCAACGATGTCGCTAATAACAGCCCAACTATGCCATTAGTTACAGCCCAACGGTGCCATTAGTTACTGCCCAACGGTGCCATTAGTTACAGCCCAACGATACGTGTCCAGATTACTGTATCCTCCTCAACACACTTACCTTCCTACAGAATTATATATGTATTGGATAGCTGCCAGCCATGTCAACTCTAACCTAACCAAGACAGCGTTTTCCTACACCTCCCTCTAAACTACCAAGTCACAGCACACTCTAGGCTCTACAGCTAGAAAGAACACAACATCTTTATATTTGAACTCTTCCGCCTATCGCTTCACATTCTCTTGGCAACTTAATATACTTTTGGAAAAAAAAAAATACACTTTTGGAGTTTTGTGACGAATTTTAAGAACATTAACACAAATCTCATATTTTTGTCAGTTTAATTAATCACCCGATGAAACAAGGTGACGGGGCCGTTTTGTTACACAGGTATCCACTAATTAGCAAAGATAAATCCCTAATTAATACCAGTTTTTACACCTACCACAACCTCAAATAGGTGACTAATGCCCACTCTAATAATCACTAATAGTTTACGAGTTCATTTGTTTAATTTATCGTAATGAGGTTAATTTCTTGAATAAAATGGATTGTTAATATTTTACCTAAGTTAATATTAGTCTGTTAATTAAATAAAATGGTAGACAATACTTGGATCATTATTAATTGACTAGTTTAATGTCCGTCGTCACAGTTAATAACAAGGAGAGGAAATATGGTAGAAAGTGGCTGGGTAAATTTTTACGAGTAGAATAAACAAGCTTAGACAACATGGCATTTGATACACTAGGTCATATTTTGCCAGTCTTAATCTCCGTTACAGACAATGTAGTCATCGCCATCATCATCAGCTCTACCATCAGCCTCATCACCTCTACCATCATCATCACCACCAGTCAGTCTTACCATTACCATCATCACCACCAGTCAGTCTTACCATTACCATCATCACCACCAGTCAGTCGTACCATTACCATCATCACCACCAGTCAGTCGTACCATTACCATCATCACCAGGTAAGTGAAGAACAAAGGCGACACACGTCTCCCACGAGGAATGCGGAAAGTGGGATAACCCGCCCGTGTGAAGACAGCGTTAACCCACACCCAGGTGACCTACATAGAGTATCCGGTAAGTAAAGCGTCATCCACCTACCTCTCACATGACAGCCAAATTGCGGTCGCCCATCAATTTGTCACATGACACACCCACCTACTGTAGGTGACACAAGAAGCGGACAAATTGTGTCACCCTCCAACTTCAGGCATGACAGTCAAATTGTGTCACCCTCAAACCTGACACGAATCAGAATGACTGACGCTTACCTGATACATGATATTTAGACATGTCATAACTATCTGACACAAAACAGCTAATCATTGTGTCTCTCACCTAACTGCCATATGACAGCCAAATTATCACCCATCTAAATGACACAGCAAGGTCTGGTGTCATCCGTTCAACTGACACAACCAAATGCATTCACGGATACGATCTGAGACCTTTACCAACGGGCTGCGAGTCACTGTACACTCGACCCGTGATATATGGTAGCTGTCATAAGGCG